>NW_015388822.1:179711-183453 GCF_001527695.2 Protobothrops mucrosquamatus
AGATTCCTGGCAGATACTGTATAATTCTCTGTGAACAGTTCAGAGTTGCTAACTGAGTTTTCAACATCTTTGGGAAACTGCAGTTCCCAGGATTTTTTTTTTAGAGGAAGTAAAGAGAGATGCACAGATTTAAATCAAGGATAACATTAAATATACCCTCAATCTACAGTAGATAGTCAGTACAACACTAAATAATACAATTAGTATACCTGTCCCCTCACCTCTAGATATTTTCTCTCTTTCTGGTCACCATCTAAGGTTTTTACTGTTTCATTGGAAGGAAGGAAGTGGGGTCTCTTTGTGTGAAGAGCAGAGTGGTGCTATCATTGAGTCATCAGTTTCAGTTTCATAGAGCTTGTACTTGGTTTGAGATTTATCAAATACTTCCAAGAGGTGAAGGAGCAAGAATAACATAATATTCCAAGTCAGACAAAGGCTTCATCTCATCATTAGATGCCACACTTTTTTTCAATCTGAGGCTCACTATTCTGTTGAAAGTGAATACATTAAAGGATAAAATCCCACCATTTTCTCTAGTTAACTGGTCTTAAGATTATAATATAGCTGCTGTAAAGCATTGGTACTGTCCAAAATGTTTCCTCCTTACCCCTGTAAACATTTCCCTGGCAATACAAATAGGAGAATTAACATCCGTTTAGCTGTTTCTGTAACTTTGCATCGTGTTCCAAGTCACGAGAATCATACATTAGCCAACCATCCATCAAAAACCAGTCTTGTCCAAATGTTTGCAAGTGATGTTTACCAGCCATATGGCTTTTCCCATATGAACATGGTGACATTTTAACATATTTGTCAAATTATTTCATTCTGTCTCCTCCAGGCAAATGTGTGGGAAAAAGTCACCCTCCCTTCAACCCACTCTGCTTTTCTGGCAAATCTACTTGAAACAAATTGGAAAATATCTGCAGCCCAAGTGACAACAACTATTTATAGCAATTAGCAAACCAAAGTAGACCTTGAGCAAAAGTGTCACAGGTAATAAGGACATTCTGTACTGTACTTAGGGAAGCATTTATTTTTTTTCCCCAAAAAAGGAGGCATTGTTATCTTTTAATATGTTTCCAAAAACATGATTTGGCCAACCTCAACATTCAAATGCCGAGCTAATGTGCTTGGTAAAACAGATTTCTGGTTGTGGAATGTGTGTTAAAATACTCATTTCAGAGCCAGTTTGATTCACTGTGTATATTGGAGGGGTAAGCCTTTTCTTCACAAAATTCAGTGAATGTCCTTTTTGTGACTGTTTGCTATTTTGTTATTCTTTTTTATTTAAAAAACAATATTAAGGTAATTGATATGGCAAGAGAAATCTGAATTCATCAGAGCCAGAGACAAAGTGTTGTAGCAGTTGCTGCATCATCCTAAGGCCAGATATTTAATAATGAGATTCTCACAGTCTCTCTCTTGCAATTTTGATTGCTTTAGTTCCATGGAGAAACTGAAAATCAAAAAAGTAGGAATGTGACTATTCTGAAGGGGGGGAAATGCAGAACACGTGTTTTTGCCAGCATCTCTTTTGTTCATACAAGCTCCAAATGCATTTTTAATTTTTTTAAAAGCTGGATTTGGTTTCAATTTTTTTTTAAAAAAGCCTATCTTCCTTTTTGAAATCTTAAGCCTTTTATTTCCTTTGTCTTATATGTGAATCTGTTTATATTCTTCCAAAGCTCAAATGCTTTCTTACTTTTTTAATAAAATTTCTGTATTTATTTGATTGTTGATTGATTGGGTTTTGAAGCTACCCAACTCCAAAAACACTCATGGTGAACTCACATTTTGAAAAGATTAAACATTTAAAAAAACACCTGTTAGCTGTTTTTTAATCTATTTTCCCTCCTAAAACCCTTTAAAGCTTTTTATTTCCCTTCTCTTATATCTGCATCTGATTACCGTAAATTCTTCAAAGTATGTCTATAGCTGCTTAGCTGCTAGAGAAGTTTTGTTCAAAACTTTGATGTAACATAAGAAAAACAGGAGTGCTGATAAATTGTTTTCTACACTTGCCTCTTAGAGATAGTGGCACAAATGGAGAGTTTAGGTCCAGTTAATACTTTTATGTATTCCCTTTGACAGTGTATCTTAATTTAATTAATCAAATATATGATAAGCCAGGCTGGCATATTGCAATTTATTTTTCTTGTTTTCTCTGTAATGAAGAAAGCAGGAAAATATCCTGAAAAAATGAAGAGGGGATGGGTTGGATATGTCTTTGCTTCACCTGTTCCAAACAATTTGTGTTTTTTCATCTGTTCCCAATTAATGTGAAAGAAGTTCCAAATATGAATGGAAGCTTCTTGTTTATAAAAATCTTGAAACTGGGTACCAAAAGCCAATTGGCATGCTTTAGCTTGTAGTATTATTGGAATGAAATAAAATATTATTGAAATCATCAGAAATAATATTTAGAATCAGAACTGATGATAAGTTAAGTCTCATACATTTCCTTATTTCTAAGAAACCATGCTCCATGTTTTACCATTAAATATTGAACAGCTGATATATATTTCTACATAAGAGTGGGAAGCTCAAACCCTATTAATATGATTACAGGAAAGCAATTAATTCAATATAGTGAAGCAAGTAGTGCTGTTTCATATGACATCAGGCACATAAAAATGATTGGGAACTTCCTTTTTTTTTTTTGATTAAGCACTAACAATGGCATTTGGAAAGAAGCATTATTTGAATGAGAATGAGAAGACCTGAACATTAGTGCATTATTTCTTTTTTACTGCACCATTTCTAACTCTGTCTTAGAAAACAATCCTTTGCCCAGAACACAGATCATCAGGAGCACTGTGAGAGTTAAATAGCAACTGGAGACTCCTCTGCAAACATATAGGACAAGTGGAAAGAATTGACCCTTTCTTTGGCATCCTACTTCTGACCGAGTTCTCCATCAGGGAATGGGGTTCCCTGATGACATTTGCTGAGGAAAGGAAAGTGAGAGGTTATTGTTCTTACACACACAGAGAGAGACACACACAGGGTCATCACATAAACCGTTTCCCCAGATTCAGGCAAATCTTCTATCTGAGTTCTTTGTAATGTAGGCTGATAGGCACAGGAGACAAACGTTTCAAGCAGCAGATTTTGAGTGTCACAAAAAAGACCAGCAATTCTTATGTTTTTAATGGATTATTGACCTTTCCTGCCAAGAAACAGGAAAAGCCCTTGTGCAATGTTGTACTTCAGATGCCAAAATAATCACTTGATTGGCATAGGGTGCAGGGCATTTTGGTGGAGGTGGAGAGAGATGCCATTTTTCTTCAGCCTTAAGGAACAAACTGTCTTAGATCAGACTTGTAGCCTTGTCATTCATGCCCTATTAAATTGTGTGTTAAAAAGGGAAATGACCCTGACGAAGTTTGAGAGCTGCCTTAGGCTGATAGGTTTCTTAATCTGAGATCATGGCATATCCCATTCTGAATTGCAATCAGATTTCTCTGTCATACAAGACCCTGTATGATATGATTCCTTTGCCTTTTACTAGATTGGCTTCTCCATAAGCTTCTCCATAAGCTTAGTGTTCAGCCTTATTAACTATCGTCAGTTTATCTCTTTCATAAGAGAAAATCTAAATTTCAGCTTTAGTCAAAATTGCTCTTGAAAATAACTAGGCTTGTTCCACTGCAAACCAATGTCCCCCACCCCCTCATTTCAAGACAATTAGGACCCTCACTGCACAACCACAATTCCCACAGTAAAGATTCTGAGTCCA
>NW_015388822.1:183620-216313 GCF_001527695.2 Protobothrops mucrosquamatus
CTTAGTGTTCAGCCTTATTAACTATCGTCAGTTTATCTCTTTCATAAGAGAAAATCTAAATTTCAGCTTTAGTCAAAATTGCTCTTGAAAATAACTAGGCTTGTTCCACTGCAAACCAATGTCCCCCACCCCCTCATTTCAAGACAATTAGGACCCTCACTGCACAACCACAATTCCCACAGTAAAGATTCTGAGTCCACAACAATGAAGTCCCTAGGAAATAAAAAAAATGGCTGTATATTTACTGGAATGCAGCATTTTATAGAATTAAAGAATCCCCAATAAGCATAAAAGGAAACCTCTTACTAAAATAATTTTCATAAGAACTTAATATCTTCTCCCATAAGCTATATATCAAGACTCTCTTTTGGAAAACAAGAATATACATTGAAGCAAAGGGGAAGCCTGAGCTGCTGCAGCTAATGGAAATCGCATTCCATGTGGTCCATTTGTATTGGATAATTACCATATTGGATGGCAATTATAAGAATCATAATTGAACACGTTGGAATACTGGCTTTTAGTTTCCTTAATGATCACATGATTGGTTGAAATCCAACACAGCACACTTATTGATAAGTGAGGATACACATCAGTATTCTTCCCCTGTAGATGCTACTTGATCCTTTACAATGTGTGTTCTTTTAGAGGTGACTCACCCTGCTCTCTGTGGCATGGAAAAGCCTGCTAATTGTTTTTAAAATGTGGTAGCCTTTAACTTAAGACACAGTTCAACTACAGAAAATTTTTACATTTATTTTTAGCTTTCCAAATGCATAATGTTTTCCTTCTGCTGATAGAAATAATATACAATACCTCACTGATGATTTTTGTGATGACACACTCAGGGGCTGGGATCTGTTGTTGTTGTTATTGGCTACTTTAGGTTGCTGGAAGCACCCAGCTCTTCTCCATTCTCTGGGCACTGTTCTCCATAGCCATTTTGGCTTAGGCTGCAGGGAGACTGGCCAGGACACTTGTGCCAAGGCATCTTGCTCATAGCAATGTTCAGAACATTTGTTAGATGCTACGTAGACTGCTAGTACATAGAAGTTCCTTCTCTCTGAAAGAGCAACTGATCTATGCTGTTAGGAAACAAAGTTAGGGAAATGGGAGTAATGCCTCTCACACAGTCTTTTGTTGTTGTCATTTTGGTACCTTCAGGTCAATGCTGACTTCTGGCAGTTACCTGGACTAGTCCCAGAAAACTTTCTGTATGTGTGTGTGAGGAGGGGGGGTTAGAAATGGTTTAGCATCTTCCCAGCCTTGAGAGAATGATTGGTCCAAAGTCACCCAACTAGTTTCATACCTAAGGTATGACTAGAACTCAGAGTCCCTTGGTTTCTAGCCTTGACACCAACAGAGTCCCGTTTCTTCACTTTACTGTTAGTTTATTAATTATCTTGCTTGCTGTTTATATTTATTTACTTTTTGGATGTTTTATTGTTTGAATGTTTTTAATTGTTTTATAATTTTAGAATTGTAAGCTGCCCAGTCACTTGGTTGAGTTTGGTGGCTATAGAAATTGAATGGCTGACTGGCTGACTGAAAATATCTTGAAACTCTCCAGTCTTTGGAGAGAAAAACACTTTCTCATCCCCCATTCTTGTCTTCTTCCCTTTCTCTTGTTCTGTGTGGGCATATGCATGTGGGCATCTTAGCCAGTTTTTGCACAGGTAGCACTCCATCTTCAGTAATTTCTGATTATCAGCAAACAATCCTGCTGAATCTCTTCTCCAATTCAGCTGCCTCTCCTCACCTTTCAGTTATTTTTTCGTTATTCTTTAACACACATTTCATGCTGGCCCAGAATAGAACTATCCCAGAAGTGCGCTAAATGTATTCCCAAAATGAGCCTATCAGCTGATAGTCAGGCTCCCTTTCCATTTACACATAAAAAAATTACACACAGAGAGCTTCTGCCTCCTGATGCAATTAATGAGTTCTTCCGAGCAGTTTTGCAGTCCCCTCCTGCTTCCTCTGGCCCATATTATTAAGTCTTTTAGCTGCCCCTCTAGTTTTCAAGCATTGAGAAGGGCCCAGAGGTATCTTTGCAAATAAATAAATGGTGCAGGGGGTTGATCAGCCTCCTATATTTTGATGCAACAAATGCTGACTTTGTTGTACCAATACAAGGCAGCTACCAATATGAACCACAAAAGAGAGATATGTGGTCAATCATACTTTCCCCTTTGAACCAAGTATTCCAAGCAACATTGGAAGAAATGAGGGGGGTCTCTTTTCCCCACTTTTTCTGGTCCCATTTAAGAAAAACATATTGTTTACACTTACAATTGGGAGGGGAGAGAAGATGGGGAAATAGTTTGTGGATAATATTAAATGAACTATTAAATGATAAATGTTACTATATACCAGATTTGATTTTTGTTATCAGGTTAGGCGGAAAGGGGGAGAAGTAGAATGAAGAATTAAGGATAGTTATTTATAGAAGAGTTTCCTCTCCTCTCCTCTCCATTTTTTGACCCATCCTCCTATTTACTTTTGAAAGCCCAAGAAGTCTAACTTAAAAGGAAAAAAAAGTGACTCTTGTTTCTATCCAAAAAGGTTTTGTGTGATGGCAAAAAAAATCCACACAGGAATATTCTATGTGCTTTTATTAATTAACGGTTCGGTTTCATAACTCTTAATCAAAAATTCATGAATATTGCACAGATACAGGCATGAAAAAATGTGCAAGGCACGCAAAATGAGTGCCTAAACTCATTGATGAATACATATTGACAGGCTAAAAAGAAATAAGATATTGAACTATCACAGTTGTTTCATGCAAAAAGTATCAGTCCTATAAGATAGACTAGTCCAGGAAATCACTGTGACAGAGGTCTAAGACTAATTTTACAATAACAGTTATAATAAGTAACAAAATCTTGCATGTTTGAATGAGCTTTTCTCCTCCCTCCTTTTATCATTGAATGAATTAGGGAGGGGCTTGTCTCAGATATTTTCTCACATTAGTTTCATGGAAAGGCCTGAAGCCACACTTGTCTTTTCTATGCCTTAGTAGCAGCTCTTCCTCCTGCCCCCCAAGGCCCTTCCCTATATCCCTAGAATGAAAGACATTTAATGATGATGATGATGATGATGATGATGGAAGGGACCTTGGAGGTCATCTAGTCCAACCTCCTGCTCAAGTAGGAAACCCTAAACTATTTCAGACAAATGGCTGTCCAGTCTCTTCTTAAAAACTTCCAGTGTTGGAGCATTCACAGCTTCTGGAGGCAGGTCGTTCCACTGATTAATTGCTCTAACTGTCAGAAAATTTTTCCTTAGTTCTAGGTTGTTCCGTTGCTTCTTGTCCTGCCTTCAGGTGCTTTGGAGAATAGCTTGACTCCCTCTTCTTTGCGGCAGCCCCTGAGATATTGGAACGCTGCTATCATGTCACCCCTCGTCCTTCTCTTCATTAGACTAGACATACCCAATTCCAGCAACCGTTCCTTATATGTTCACTAACACTACCATGCCCTGTGCCCGCCACCTGTTTTTCTGGCTCCTTTTAAACAAAAGTTGCCTCTTCCACAGTTCCAATCCATATTAAGAATAGCAATTAGTGGTATTTGACATTTGGTGGGAGGAAAAGACAGGGAACCCATCAACTGCTTTTCTTAATTTGTCCCATAGTAAATAGTAAGGATATTAGTTGCTAGCCTCACCCAATTAGAATAGCACTTGGCAGAGCATTTAACCATATACAGCATAGTCTTCTGTTGATTCATAAATTGGAAGCATTCACATTAACATGACTGTGAAGAAGAGCTCTTACAGTATGCCAAGGGGCTAAAGAATTTTTTCCCCCTATTTATTGAAAAGAAATTATTCAGAATCAATGATTCTATACAGCAGTGTAGAGTGGAGAAAGCAGAGCACCATGTTATCCTGGAAGCTGTTTTGTTTTCCTATATCTGAAAGTGCTCGTAATAAATCATAATTAGACAGGAGCTGGACTAATAGACTGTAATGTAGAACCATGGAAAGCTGAACATATAAATGAGCTAAAAGCTGAGATAGAAATTGATGTAGGAGATTCAAGCTTTCTACCGTTTTCTTCTACTTTGGCAAGTTGGAAAGTTACAGAAATTCAGTTATGGTTCAAAATTGCAATATCGCTATTAAACTCTCATTTCAACATTTCCGCATTGTTCTCATGTCTGTGCTAAGACCCAGCTTGTAGTTAATTTTCTTATTTACACTATAATTGCAACACCAACCTGTCTGGTGCTTTTTTTTTGCATCTCATTACAGCAGGTGATATCATATGCAGAAACTCAGTTCTGTGCTTTTGGAATGGATAAAATATCTCAAAGGGGTCAAAAATCAAGGGCAAGAGTTCAACGCAAGCAGAATACAAATGTATTTGATTTTTTAATCCAATTCAACATTGATTCAATTAACTATATTACATTGAGGACTACATAAAATGGGGACAAGATGTACATTATTGATTTGACTTCAAATCAATAGTATTTGCCATGAATTGGTCTATGATGCCTAGATTAAAAGAAGACCACAACAGCAGCAACAATAAATCAATTAATCATATTATTTGCGTTATTTCAATTTTTTACTCATTACCAAGTCAAACTAATTAACCTAGGATTTAATTCTCACGGAAAGTGTTTAACTTAGGCTAATGTGAGCTTACCTGTTTTAGGTATAGCTCTCTTGTTTAGGTATAGCAATCTGGCAAAGCATATTAAATTATTTTTGTTCTCCTGAGACTGCTAAGTCCAGAATGTTAAGTACCTGTCAAGCTACAATTTATTGCTAAATGTCTTTTGGGAACAATTGTTGCAAGAAAGCTTTCGCTTGACCATTGAAACGGAAGATTAATAATTAAAACCTGTCTATTAAAAAAGTGTTAGGCTCATGTAGGGAAGAACACTTTTTTTTTTTTTTATGAGATGGAGCAGTGACTTCACATTGTTTTCTGTTTGCACTATTCATCACTTCTAAATGCTGAGCAGTACACAATCCCAGCATGCATCGCACAGCAGGGGACATTCCTGGCATGACAGCTGCCATGTCTGCAGCTGCACTGGAGGGAAAAGAGGACTGCGATTCGGTGCTTGGTCTCCGAAGCAAGCTGCACTTGAGCTGTCACTCTTGCTTTCCAGGAATATAAATAGGCAGATGGGCTTTTTTTTTATTGTAATGAATGCTCAGCAAGTGCAACACAGGCCATGAGAGGGGCAACCATAGGGAGCAGGCCAGGACCAACAGCACTCTGCCTAGGATTGTCATCACTGTCAGTGCCACTCATGTGACAAATGAACCCAGACTTGGGGAGGCAGAGGGGAGGAGGAAGAATGTGAACCTGTCTCAGATCTGGTGATGGGTGATGCTACAATAGCTGAGAAGTCCTTGCAGGTTGAAAAAGAATTAAGGCAAAATAAAAAAAGAGGTGATGGGGAAGATCAAAAGACTCTCTTCTATAAATATCCTGTCCTCCCTAGCTAGGTGTGCCAGGGATCTTATGAAAGTTATAATCCAATGTATCTAAAGGGAACAACAGTCTAAAAAGGGCTTTCACTATTTTATGCTAAGCAATCTTAGACCTTTCAATTCACAAAAGAACAGGCAAACGCACAAGAATGGGCAAATTTCCAGAACTCTATCAGATAAGATGCTTTTTGTAATAACTTGGCTTATGAAAACGTTTGAGGAACGTGAAAGCTTGGCAACATTTTGGCTGATATTGCCCAACTCTGGATTTTGAATGTTGTGTGAAGGTCTCTTTATCTAGTGCAAATCACATAATTTTATTATTTAACTATCACCTATTCTGCTACACCAGTGTTTCTCAACCTTGACAATTTTAAGGCATGTGGACTTCAACTCCCAGAATTCCACAGCCAGCATTGCTTGCTGGCTGTGGAATTCTGGGAGTTGAAGTTCACATGCCTTAAAATTGTCAAGGTTGAGAAACACTGTGTTACACAAACAGACTCATAAATTAGGATACTGCAATTGGCCTACTCACATTAGCCTCTTCAGTCCTAAAGTTCTCTGGTACTTATCCAGGTCTAGATGGATATAAATGGCAGGGACTACTCCCTGGGAATCCTCAATTGTAAGAAGTGCTCAATAGGTATCAACAGGCTCTGGAAGCACAACTCTTTTTAGCCTGTATTCCTCACTACTCTTTCAACTTTCTTACCATAATTAATTTATCATTCTTCATCAATATTTGTTCTGAACTGAAAGAATCTTCATTAGTACTTCTACCATAATGTCAGATCATCCACTTCACCTAGTCCTTGATGTAAAGACAATAGCAATGGTATGGAATAATATGGGCTCAAATAACTTTTAAACTGATAATTCCATTACTATTGCTTGGTAGTGTCAATAAAGGTTATCTTATTTTATCTTATCTTATTTTCCATCTTTTCTAATTTTGGTAATAATGTAATTTTATTGCTAATTTCCTTTGACTGTAAGCCATTAGAGAGATACAGTCCTACCTTGTTC
This sequence comes from Protobothrops mucrosquamatus, assembly GCF_001527695.2. Lineage (NCBI taxonomy): Eukaryota > Metazoa > Chordata > Lepidosauria > Squamata > Viperidae > Protobothrops > Protobothrops mucrosquamatus. The sequence goes on from NW_015388822.1 coordinate 190,110, forward strand.
TCATAATAACATCCTTGATATAATTTAGGCTAAAGAGCCACAGTCCGCATTCTGTGATTTATGCAAAGAAATCCAATCCCACTTCACTGGACATTTATCTTGTCAAATTATGCTTCTTCTACTTCCAATTTATCATAATTTATTCGTTTTGTGTCTACTACCTCATTTTTCTGATCTTGTATTGGCTTGTTTTCTTCTCAATTAACATCTCCTGAATTTGAATCTCTTGATGCGTTAACAAGAGTTGTTAACTTTACCAGTTTCAGCCTACAAGAAACAAATCTTAAAAAGATATCCTTGTCCATGGTAATTTCCAGTTCTATGGAGCATTGAGACCCATGTTTGTAAATGAGAACACAAATACAAAAAGGACAATAAGGATTCCTTTCATACAGCCCTTAGTTATTTCTTTGCATTCCTGCAGTAGGCCAAGCAGTTATATGAAATCTAATTTCCACCCAAGCAAAGTCCCCTATACATTTTATGTGATTTTCTACTATCATGATTACCGCTCCTCAGAAAGTGCTCTCCAAGCATACAGCAGAAATTAGCAGGTGACTTCCTAGTGTTACCTATCAATTAACAGATTGCTTACTTAAGCCCCCCTCAGTCTAGTGCCTCTAACTACATTGTAGCTACTTTGTAGAATTGCATTGTTATCCTCACATAAATCACTAAAGGACACCTGATTAGTAAAGGATGATTAGCTTATAAATTGGCTTCAGCAGTATATGAATATCTACTGTAACTAAGCAAGTAGTCATGGGTTGCCTCCATATTGTCAGAAGGGATAGATATGTGTAATCTACACACATGAACTCCAGGGATTTAATGAGGAAATGTGATTAAAAGGCTCAGGAAAGTTCAGCATTCCCACAGCTGCTAATACTTTTACAGGAAATTACAAACAGATTGCTATAGATTTTAGAGACATGTTGATGGATCACCAGTTCATTTCACTGAATTAAGGGAGATGGCATTTTGACTGAGATGTTGGGTTTATTTGTCCATATTTCAGCTATATGCATTAGCCACAGATGATCAAAGAGAATCAAAGGCTGTCTACTGACAGATATGGCTCTTTTTCTTCCACTTTGTCATGAGCCTGTATCAATGTCAATAGATTAGCAATATTTAAATCCTAGGCAAGGAATAAGTCATTTTATCTTCTGAATACATTTTAGCACAACTGTCACATTCAATCAAACTGAAGAATAGTAGTTCTAGGGGGAAAAATCATATTGCTCAACCTACAGTATGTTTTTATACTTCAGTGCAGTATTATCCCTCACAACAAAACTTTCAGAGTTAGGAGATTCTCTGCTAACCAAGAACTCAGGAATGTGCAGGGATCCTAGAAGGTGCAGATGATGAAACAGCAGAAGAGATACCTAGGATGCTGCTGGAGGAAAATGAACAAATCCAATCAAGCTTTTTATAAGGGTAAGAGCTTTTTATAAGGACTATCTTGAGGTGGTAAGGTTAATAAAATGAGTTATTTTTCTGCCCTTATTGCATCTATGGAGAGCTCACCGGTAGCCTGTTTAGAGGGACCCCTCTCTCCTACTGTTCTCAGTAGACAGCTGGGGGGAATACCATCAGGCCTTCTGTAAGGATTACCCCTGACAGCTTTTAAATAAAGTTACCCAAATTCATTTGGAGTTGGGATCTGGCAGTACAGATCCTGTGCAATTGCCTAAGGCATCATTTTGCCTCTGAAGAGTTTGAACCTATTGGCCCTGATTGGTATAATTTCAGCACTGTAAGCTTGGCCACCTGTTTTAGATCCCTGTCCCTCTTGGTTGATTAAATTCTCTTGGGAGGTGACAGGTGGGAGGATTTATGCAATGGGTGACTGCCCCTTCCTTAAGGGGCCATCATCACTGGATCCCACAGTGGAGGATCTGGAGGGCCAGAGTCATGGAAGAAGCAGATTATTTGGACCCCTTCCAGTCAGGATTCATGTTTGGACATAGTACTGAGATAGTACTGATCTCACAGGTTGATGACCTTTGGCAGGCTCAGGATTATGCAGGTTCTCCTTGATCTCTCTGCAGTCTTCAATATCGTTAATTATGGCATTCTTCTGGGCCAGTTTAGGGAGTTGGGAGTGGGAGGCATGGTGCTACAATGGTTCTCCTTTCTCCAGGGCCAGTTCCAGTGGGTATTAGTTAGAGGGGGGGGAGATCAAGCCTGAAGTCTCTGCTTTGTGGGATGCTATTTGGATTACTGTGATATAAGATGCCCTTGAAAGGCATTTGGAAGCTGTAGCTGATCCAAAATGTAGCAGCAGGGACAATTTTTGACATTTCATATTTTTACCAGCACAACACTACTGTTACAGAAATTGTACTGGCTTCCAGATATGATTCAAAATGTTGGTTGCCACATATGTATAAAGCCTGCCTGGCAAAGGACCAGGCTCTTTGAAAATCATCTATTCCAATAAATGATCCTTCATCTATATGTCCAAAGTGGACCAGACAGGAAGCATGACAAGGTAAACTAATTCTACTTTAATGTAAGGCTAAAAGAATCTTGCAAATCTAAAAGTAAAATCTCCTGTTGTCTCTTTTTACCATCTGATACGTTGGGGCACATTCTTAAGTTTCTTTAGCCATTATTCAGCTGTGGCTCCCCCTCTTTTATCTGATCATTCCCCAGGCAGCATCTCTTCTCCTTACCTCCCAAGGTCATTACTACATACATTACATATATCATCAATTACTGCTTAACTATGGTAATTGGGACCAGCAACTCCATCACTAAGCAAGGTGATGGTTCAACCTGCACATCAAACATGCCTGCACTCTTTTATGAAATCTGTCCTTACCATTGACTGGATAAATAATTAAAGTTTATAAAATTGATGAGACAGAAAACAACAGGAGAAAGCAATGATCCATATGGGACACAAAAATATTCTTTGAACTCTAATGATTTGCTTCAAAGCTTCTAGTTTTTGAAAAGCAGCCCTGAATGGAATGCTTTCACTATAATTCAAACCTCTATAATTTTTGTCCCATTGGAGGGGGAGCTGAAAATGAAAAAGCCACAATTTTAAAGCAACAAACATACAAACAAAAAATTCTCTCTAGACGCTGTATTTCCAGCATCAAACCAAATATATCTGTTTTGGTACAATAAATGACAGATGGTCAGAGTTCTATTATCCAAACACTTATTCGTTGGCATCTAGATATCTGATGCCAAAACATTGCAAATATAAGTACAAGGATGATAGTACTGCTTCACATTCTCCAAATTCCAGGCACACTGCCAACTTCCAAAGGATTTCTGATGAATTCAAAGCATGAATTCTTAACTTTAAAGGATGAGGAAGTATAAATAGGAGATGTTAACACCATGGACTAAGAAACCAGCCTAACAGAAGATGATGAAACATACTGATATGTCTTGAACATTCAAAGATACAGTACTAACCATATAGTGTCGTATTATCAAATTGCAGCCATGTCTGGGAGAGACATAATTACCTGCTGCTGTTTTATATTAATGATTTTTATGAGCACATATGGGGTCACTAATTCAAAGCTTATAGATTGAACACTGTGGGCATCTAGCTTCATTAGCAACACAGTACAGTATCTTTTCCCCACTCTGATACCCCTCAGTTGTGTTGAAATTACAACTCCCAGTGTTTCCAGCCAACTGGGCCTTGCATAAAACCTAATTGATTAATATGACCTATAACATAACTCACATTCAAAACTTATTGCAATTTAGCAATTTGTATAAAAGCAACCTCAACATGTCTGGAAGTTGAGAAAGGTTGCTATGGTCACAATACTTCCAACTGCATTCATCAGAAAATCTACTGTGTACTTTCAGCAACTGGGTTTAGCACATAACATGTACATGGCTATTTACAGAGATAAGCATTTCCAGAGTGTTCTCTTTTACATTTCAAGGCTTCTGGCAGCCTGGAGTTGAACTCAAATCTCTCTCATATACTATCTTCTGAAAAATAATAATTCTGTGCTAAGAAACACAAGAGGAACAAAAAGGCATCCATACAGATGGCATGGTGAGAGCTGTCAAGATAGCAATCTGGCTATGGAAGAATTATAGTACAAAAGATGTTGAGCTGAAATTATTCTAATATACCAATAAGACAGTGATTTCAGGGTCTCCTTCAGCATTGCTATATGCAGGTTAAAACAGGTTGATGTTTGTTTCAAAGAAATAAACAGATTTCAGCCTGATCAGTAGCAATACTGACGAGTATTTAAGACATGTAAGAAATCCAAATGATCATGCTATTTAAAAGCCAGTTCCTGCTACTTCTACATGCTGTTTCTAATGCACTCAGGAAAACCATTTGATAATGATTGAGGAAAGCAACTATCAGAATTCACACTTAGCCTGTTGTAGTCAGAAAAGCATAACCATTTTAAAATTAAAGTCTGATAGTTTTCAGAGAGGATAGTCAAAAAGGGAAGTGTGGATTAAGAGACGTGTACTGTAGGTATCTAGAAAGGCAGGTATATGTGTGGTGTGTAAGTGTAAAACTGAGATCCCAGCCATCAACCACATTTCATTCATTCATGATGTATTATTTATTAATGGCAAATTTCTAAACACAAAGCTCATTAGTAACTCATTAGTACCCACAAGATGATCTGCTAACTTCCCATTTTTCTTAGACCTCATTCACTCATACACTCAAAGTCTCTTACAGCTGGCTTTGGTAGATGAAAGATGTATTTGTTCTTTATTGAGAGCAGAATGAGAGAGAAGAGTCCCAGAGAATGTGGAGGGGGAAAAAAAGATGAACTTATGGATAAAGGAACAAATTGATATGGGTATAATCTACTCTACTTCAACCCATTTAGATAATGTCATCTCAGAGTGCTTATTTGGTTTTTCAGTTGTGCAGCATTTTTTGAATACAGTCTTCTTGAAATAGCAATTATAAACTGTAACAGGTGGACTAACAGCTTAAAACCAGAGGGCGGGGCAAGACTGATGACTGAGCCTGCATTCAGTTCACTGGTATGTGCATCTGTGATCTCGCTTGTGAAGCCAGCCTTGTGCAGCAGTTGAAGAATTTGCTGTGAGAACTGGATGTATTTGGCACCCTGTCTGCATTCTTGGAGGCACAAGCCATTTTTTAAAGTGGCATTATTCCTTGAGCAATTATGCCAATGCAATTGTGAAATTTCTTGGGAAATTAAGATAAGGGGAAATCGACACTCTTTCAATGGATATAGAAGAAGAATGTTAAAAGATATCAATTAGGGACGTAATACACAGGTAGGATACTCCACTGCTGACTAAAATATAGAGTCCAGTTACTTTATATATACCCAGCTTTGAGGTCATGGCTGACTACATATTGTGCAGCAGCTTTTTTGGATTTATTTTACGTTAAGGCAGGGGTTCCCAATCAGGGGTGTTCCCCTGGGGATACGAAATGATATTCCAGGGGGTACGAAAACGTGGGTTTTCAAAATTATAGTGTATATGCATAATTCGTTGCCATTATTTCAAACTTTTTAAGGGGTGCGAGAATATATCAGAAGTGTTCTAGGGGTGCGGGGTATAGAAAAGGTTGGGAGCCATTGCCTTAAGGGAAATATATGATGACCTGATCAGGACTGCAAGGAGGGAATAGTTTAAATGTTCTCCTTGCCAAATAGATTTTATTTTTAAAAAATCTATTTCTTTTTTAAACTCTAATGACACCAGTGGAGTTTTACAAAACAATTGCTGTAAGATAGGGAAAGTCTGGTAGAATTTTGACCAATAGAAGGGTTTGATGGAAGCATTAAGGTTTTCATTATGCCTACCCCATCATCTGGATCAAGTCACTATACAGTTACACAAGACTAAATTAGATCTGAAAGGGTGTTTGCATGGATACATTTGGGGTATAATTTAGTTTTTATTCCTGGTTGTTTAATCATCTTTTTTAACTTTATTCATAGTGGATTAGTATTGTTTTTCATGGAAATAATGAAATGTGCAGAGGTTCAAATTCAAAGTTATTTCAATGAAAATATATCAATGTAGGCTCTACGGATTGTAACTGACCAATGGCCAACACCCAAGTTATCCTGCATTATTGTCCTATAAATGACAGGTTTTGTCTGTTATTTCAGAGAAATTATTCAAAAGGTAAAGCTGCACAGAGCCTGAAACAGGAATTTTAAATACAAGATGCAGATATTCTGCTTTATCATGACACCTTAAGTAGAAAAATCAACTTTCCACCATGATTCAGAACTAGCCCTCCCCAACCTATTACCCAAAAGACGTTTGGGATTATAAACTCCCAAACTGCTGCCCATTGGTCATGTTAGTTTGAGGATCTGGAAGTAATTTGGGTAAAAGCATATTCTGGGATTGGCTCCTTAACCTAGACAATTTGTTTCTCAGTCACTAGTCACCAAGCTCCCACCCAATCGTGGCAGAAAATTACAAATCTTTGAATTTGAACCTCTGCATAACACACCCACATACATGTACAGTATATATTATGTGTGTGTATAAATCTGAGTTTTTGCACAGTAATGGCAATACCTTGTGGTATTTAAGGCTCCATTTGTATCCGAAATAAATATTCCTATCTAGTTGAACTGTCTTTTGCCAAGTCCAACTAAATACTTCATTTAACTCTTAGTTGGACTTGGCAAAAGACAGTTCAACTAGATAGGAATATTTATTTCGGATACAAATGGAGCCTTAAATACCACAAGGTATTGCCATTACTGTGCAAAAACTCAGATTTATACACACACATAATATATACTGTACATGTATGTGGGTGTGTATGAGTATATAGCAATAGTACTTAGACTTATATACTGCTTCACAGTGCTTTACAGCCCTCTGTAATCGATTAACAATGTCAGCATATTGCTCCCAACCATCTGGATCCTGGTTTTACTGACCTTGGAATGATGGAAGGCTGAGCCAACCTCAGAATCGAACTCCTGGAGTGAGCAGTGAGTTAGCCTGCAGTACTGCATTCTAACCACCGTGCCACCATGGCTTTACATATATACATACAACCTTTCACACTGAAGGATCGTGTTTGTTTCCTAAGGCAAAGGTCTCCAACCTTTTGGGCATCAGGGACCAGTTCCGTGGAGAAAGGTTTTTCCACGGACCGGAGGGTGCATGGTTTTGTGTGCTGCCTGCATCCCACAGATGGGGCTTTTCTTGTTTGTGCGGCCTGGTTGCTGGCATGCCACAGCCCGGTACTAGTCCACAGACCGGGGGTTGGGGACCCCTGCCCTAAGGAAAGCTGAAGTAAAACGTAAGCACAGTCGTGGTCATGTGATTTTCATTAGCAACCAAGTTACCAGGACAAACTGTAATCACTAATCAAGTATTACCCGTACATGATAGAAAATGCACAGGATGTTTGGAGTTCTAGAAAAATTGGGGGCTAATGCACCAGAGAAAATTCAAGAAGTCAATAAAAGACTTCAGACTCAAATTATAAAGAACACAGAACCTGCAGAAAGGAAAAACCAGTGAAGGGGACAACTGCAAACAAGGAGAAACTAAATATAATTAACAGTGGGTCTACTTATGAAATCCATGCTAATGGAAAATATGTCAGAGATAATGTCATCTGGTCCATCTGCACTTCTCATTTACAGAGGTATTTTTACACATTACTGAAAAGCATTAGCCAGCAATCTCTTCACAAATAATGTAACAGCTTCTATTCAGCTTTCCTTTTTACTACATTAGAGGATTTCATTCATTCCTTAGAGAGAGAGAAAAACTAAGTGGTTGCTATCTTATTAATTGGTTATCAGATATTACACCTGTAGATCAATAAATTGTGTTTTGTTATCCAGGAGTACGTATTACTCATAATAGGGTCTAAGAATGAATTGGTCAAGATGCTGATGAAATAACATCAAGGGCAAAACTTCCAGTTCACTTGACTCAATCTCAGATATATCATTTACTAATGTATTGATACTGTCAATCACTTATTGTGGAAGAACTGAATCCTTATGTAAACTGGTCCATGGCTTCGATCTTTGAGAAAGACAAAGTTTAAATGTAGTAGAAAATATAGATGATTAATTGAACTTCAAGTTTTCAGCTTTCTCATCATGAGACTTTCATAGGAAAGCTTGTGAAAGTTTATGAATCATTCATTTATAATGATGATATGCAGCTTTACCTGGACTTTGAATGGCATGCAGGGATCATACCCCCAAAGTGGACTGGGGGACCAGAAGAAAAAAAATTGATGTGTTGATTTACATTTAAATTCAAGGAAAATGGATTATTTAATATGGCTACTTCCTATAAATTAAATCATTTCTGTCTTCTATTTTACTTAAAGTTATAATGTAATGGCAATTTTGGGAAATGTGGTAACCACCAAAGCCTACATGTGTGCTGCATGTAAGTTTGGGTGCCTCCAGCTTTATTTGACAAAGTACATAACTCTTTGTAATCATTGGAGGAAATGGTCATTCAGCAGATCACTTTCGGTTCCCACTGACTCTTTATGCTGGAATATAAAATCTTGTGAATACTGCACATAATATTATTCCATTTATATTCTAGAGTCAAACATTGAATACTAATTCTGTAAACTGCAATCCCCAAAATATAGAGAGGGCACCAAATTCAAGAAGGCTAAAGCTACGAAGTATGGGATGGAAAGTTCTGAAAAACCACAAGATCGTGGCAAAGAGAATATTCTGCCTCTATCTAGTGCCATCTAGTGGCAATCTGGATCTTTCCAACCCAGAATTGGTAGCCCCAAAGAATACTTTTTTTTAAATCAATTTTATTTTTGAAGAAAACCATGTATACATTGTCCTATGATCCAGATTATTGAATCCTTAAGAGTTACTTATAGGTGACTATAAATCACACTAAAACCATTTATGAATTAATCCAGTGGACTGATCCAAGGAGGAGAAAAATGCTTATAGTGGCTTTGCCAAGGCAAAGGTACAGTGTAAGAATCCAGCTGTTAATTATATGTTCAAAACATATTCAGGTGATTACTGTCAACTGTGATGATAATACTGCATGACAGCATCCCATCTATCTAAATTAAGGAATATAAACTGCTAGCTAATTATACCTGTTGGGAGTGATTTTGACTCATTCAGTCAATCAAAGTCACTGGTACTTTTTACTTATATATAAAGAATGACAACTGTGTCAAGTTTGTTGTTATTATTGCTGTTCCTCAGCAACAATAATTCAGGATAAGAATATTGAAGAACTAAGTTTGTAGAATGTTATCATGATTATAGATGAGAAACAGTTTACCCACCAAAGGCAAAAGAGTAAGTGCTCTCTAATTTAAATTGTAGTCTTCCTTCCTTTCTTAAAGGAAGACTTAAAGGAAGACTTTTCAGATGACATAGTTCAGGGCTTTTCAACCAGTGATACGGGTACCACCTGTGGTACATTGGCACCTGGCAGGTGGTACGCAACCATCCTAGAAAAGTGGTAGCGAGGGAGGGGAATGAGCTGAACTGGTGGCAGCACCACACAAGGTTAATTCTTTGGTAAGATGTAGAAAACATTCTTTTGAGAGTAAATTTCAGGGGTTCAGACCCCAGAACAATTCATGATAGGGTGAAAACTAACCACAAGCAAAATTAGACTAGCTTTTGTCTGTCATCAAAAATAATACATGTAGGACTAACAGATTTATACATGGTCATTCCAGCAGATGGAAAGAAAACTTAGGATAGAGTCTTGTATTGCTGGAAGCACACTGGGTCTTTTAAAGGAAGCAAATACGGCAGAACTGCCTTGACATTTCATTCATTTTTTAAAAAAAGTAAATGCAATTTTTAGCTTCCTTTGGCTAGCAAATTGTTTTATAGTTTTAAAAGAAACCATCTTAAAAACTATGTGAAATTGGAAAGCTGCATTGATAAATCAACTTTTAAAACAAGGCATAATTTTAAGGACAGACATATCTTTCTCTCTATAGTTTTGAGATCCATGAAAAAGTACAGTGTCCACTAAGACTAGGAAAAAAAATCCTAACCAGAATAGGAAGAAAGAGTGAAATCTACCTTTTTTAATAGTCTTATAGATTTGCGGAAAATGAAAACTTCCTTCTGAATTACTGTAATATTTATTATTATTTCTTGCTATATTTATTTCAGTGGGATAGATTAGATATGTAAGCATTAGTATGGGCAAAGATTATGTCTTATTTACATATCAATTAAGATGATCACCGGTCTCAATCATGCAACTCTGGGTACTAACAGGAGTTAAAATATAATAAAAGCCTAATGTATATTTAAAAAAACCAACCACGTCCAGATGACTAACACAGAGTGGCTTTCCTTCTCTTTCATGACAGTGAGGTACCAGTATTGCAAGTGATATGTGATTTAAGAGTTCTTATCAATGAGAACCTTTCTTTAAAGTCTCTGAGAAATCCACAAGGACCAGCAATTTTTATCTTCTGAATATCCAGATAATTCAACTTGTTACTGTTAAGATGGATAATTAGTTCACACTTTGATGGTTATTTTGTTTGGGTGGACCTCTCTGGGACGCCATTCTTCGCTTCAGATTTAGAACAATGTGGAGGACTAACACTTAAACTGACATACAGTATAAGAGCACTCGGCTTAGTTTCGCCATATATCGGAATAGCTACCTCATGTTTCAGAGTTTTCTCCCATCTAGCCCTGTGTTTTGGAATTGGCTTTTCCCCAAGCTACATTTTGAGTCTAATTGCCTGATAAATATGCCTATAAAAATGCTTCTTTTTTCAGTATCATTTTGAAGCTGGAATAATTTGGTGATTGCAGTGGCTGATACTGGTTTAAAATACGCTAGTGCTGGAGTTATTATAATGTTATATTGTGATTCATATTAGTATTGTATTTTATTCTGCTTGCACTCCACTTAGGTGTAGACACATACAAAATAAAAATACTGCTATTTCTGCTGTTACTATTGCTTCTTCTAATTTTGAATTAGTTAATAGATTTTTGTGTATCAGATGTATTTTCTGCAATACATCAAAGATGCATAGGCTATAGGGTTAAGAAAAAAAGATGTCTAAGATTTATAAATCTGTGTATTCAAATCCTGACATAAGTATTGTGGTTTGTAGGCTAACAATAAACTATACTGACTACAAAAATGTATATGGTTAATTCTTTTTAGCTATGTGATAGAAACATAAACCTACAAACCTACAACGACAGAAATAATTATTTAATTCAGAAAGGGTGCAAAATAAAACTGAACGGTATTCAAAGGCATTGAAAAATGATGCATTATTCTGAAAGAACTTGGTATAATTTTCTTTCTTGTCCCTGACATCAGTAGATATTGCACACAGCTGTAAGTCATGTGCAGCCATGGGAGGCATTTGCAAGTGGCTGAAATTCAATTTTGATGGAGCAGACTTCACAACTCACCCACAATTTTCCTCTTCATTTGCAATGTGTTTACTGAATATGCTGCAGAAAATCAATCATAGAGTGTTTCAATGTGGTGCAAATTGGTGGAATCACTTCAGCCATGAAAATACTCTATCATCTTCTATGACCATCAGTATTTCTGAAAAAAAAAGAAAAGAAAACAGTATAATTGCTTGAAAAGACAGGAATTTATATTTAGAAAATGCTTTTGGGTAAACTTTTTCAACTTAGGATTGCTCAAGAGATAGCAGTTACATACTTTTCTGCATTATACTGTAATATAATGGATGTTCAGAAAATCTAAACTGGTTGCTGTTTTGCCTCTGAAAAATACTTAGATTTCTATAAACATTTTTTGAAATGACAGCAAACAAAAATACCCACTATACTTTAAACACCACTATGATCAAAAGAAGTTTCAAGAAGCCACTCAATCGGACTATTCTATATAACTAACATTGTTATTGCTATTCTGTATTACATACCAATCTGAAGAAGTTAGTTTTGATTCATTATCAAGCACTGAAACTCCAGATATTGAATGGAAGAGTTTTCATGTTGGTTCTGGGATGCTGTGTTTTAGCCTAATACTGTTCTTCATGGTATGTAATATTATGAAAATATTCTGTACCAGGCTGAGCAAACTAACAATCTAGCTGGACATGGTTGCTTCTGAGCGAATAAACTCTCTTAATAGAGTTCCCTTTCTATTTCATTATTGTTCTGCCTTTTGTTCCATAAGCATCCTCAAAGGTAGCTTACATAAATTACACGGGGGCTGCTATTTCAAATTTACACCGTGGGCCATGAACTAGCCAATCACATTTTTCTTCGATATGTTGTGTGAATTCATCTCATGCAATTTATTTATACCTCAGTATATCATGCAAAGCCAGATGTATTGTTATGGCATCAACATGGATATGAGTAGAGAGCCCATCCAGCTGCTCAGAGATAGCATATGATATCTCCCCTACTCAGTTCTGTCTAACCTATGTGTCAGGATACAGAATATAGAAAAATAGAATTGGAAGGGATCTTGGCGGTCTTCTACTCCAATCCCCTGCTCCAATGAGAGACTCTATATCATTTCAGACAAGTGGCTGTTCAGTCTCTTAAAAGCCTTCAATGATGAAGCACCCACAACTTCTGAAGGCAAGCCGTTCCACTGATAAATTGTTCTCACTGTTAGGAATAACTTTGTTAGGAATAACACTGTTCTCCTAAGAGTGACACTGTAACACTGTTAGGAGAACACTTTTAGGAGAACAGTTCTCCTACTCTTCGTCTCATTTCATTTTATTTCATTACATTTCATTACGGTCCCTTAAATTCAATAGGTAATTGCCTGGCAAATACTTCTTTAGAATGCCACTCTCACCTCCCAACCCACCAAAAAGTTTTCATTTGCTTTTATTTAATGTACTTCTGTGTTTTTCTCTCTAAATGGCATATCAAAGCAATTAACATGCATGTTTTATAGGACATAATATTGAGAGTTTCAAATAAAAACCCACAGGAAAGAAATATACAGTAGCACCTACTGAGTAAAGCTTAAATCAGCAACTGTTCAAGAGCAACATCTGTTTGACTGAGCAATTTTTTTTTACCTACCAACAGAAGAACATAGGGGAAGTTCCTATTTTTGTTTGTTTGCTTGTTTGTTTGTATGTTTCAACATTACTGGAGCTTTAATTCACCAGTTTTTCAAAAGCTGTGGCATTATGCCAATCTAAGAAGCCAAACATATTTGGAAGAAAGTGCATAACTGCATATGTAAAAATATATATTTTGCCACATGCTTAAGGTGGAATTAGAATGTGAAAATAGAATGCAATTACATTTTAAAAGAAAATAAATCACTTAACTACAAAATGCATACTCATACTGTATACCAAACCAAGCCAACTATATTTGACCTGGTACCTTATTTAATCAGATAAGAAAAGGGTGAAAGGACAATTGAGAAATAAAAAACTAAAAACAAAAAATCAGAAAATGAGATTTAAGCATGGATTCTAATTAGTAGAGGGGGAGTGGTGGCCTAGTAGTAAAGACACTGGGCTTTGTTGACTGGAAGGTTGGCAGGTCAAGATCCAAGCACTGCATGATGAGCTGAGCACCCATTCTCACCCCAGCTCCTGCCAACCTAGCAGTTCGAAAGCAAGCAAATGCAAGTAGCTAAATAGGTACCACTTTGGGTACTCCATGCATATAGTCTTGCCAGCCACATGACCACGGAAGTGAGTTCAGTGCTGGCTCCCTTGGTTAGGAATTGGAGAGGAGCACTGCCCCCTAGAGTCGGACATGACTGGGCAGTTGAAACCTTTACCTTTACCTATCTTCTAATCAGTATACTGCCCTGTTTTAATTTACTTACAGCATTTGTAAATGTGCAACATAAAGATACACAATTTTTCCTGGCTGTGTGCCAATTTGGCTTTTGACTACTGCACTGTTAAATGTCACCAGATCTCAATGGGGAAAGGACCAGGTCTTACTCAGGCAAACTGTTCTGAACAAAGTTTGCATTATATGTTGCTTGAGTATAAAAATATAGTGTCCTAAGGTGGCAAAAGGATGACCCAAATAAATTTAGCCTTGTGTTTGATCTTTGAGTGGCTATCTTGTTTGGCTGTATGTCCAGGAATTGGGGAAGAGCTGGGACTTCAGTATACTAGGAGCTGTTGCTTGTTTCTGGTCTTACGGAATTAATGAAAGCCAAATGGGAAGTGGGCAAATAGTTTGGTGGAAATACCAGGGGCGTATCCCCTCCTTACTTTTGTTTCTTTTTTTCATCTTGTTCAATCAATTCAGGCTCTTCCTCATCCATAGAAGCAAGTTCTGGGAGCTTGTCATAGAACAAGGCAACAGGAAAGATCTATCTGGAAGTTTGATGAAGGGAGTTGGCAGAAAAGGGTCCATTCAACATAGACAATGAGGGAGCATCATTGTGACTTGTAAAGTCTGTACAGTGTTTATCTTTCTGTCTGAAAAGGATCCAAACTACACTTGCTTAACTATATGCTTGTTGCTTTGTGGGAGGAGATGAAGGGTACTGAGAGAGAGTTGCTGCACTGCAACATATCAAGGAAGATAAGAATTTCCTGGAGCTTTCAAAGAGTGGTTGAGAACTGAAAAAAAACCAAGAATGGGGAAAAAACATTTTGTAGAAGCAAACATGTAGAAGCATGTGGCCCCAAAAAGTAAAAGGCTCAGGATATATTCAGTGCTAGTACAACTCAGAAATTAGTACCAAGTGTTCCCTTAAGATAATTAGATACTTTCTATCAATCAACTTCAGGAGGGAACAGCACCAAAATAACTTTCTCTGCTCTTTGGTCCTAAGCAGAATCAGACCAGGTTGTTATGGGGCCATAGCTTAGACTGGGAAATCAAAATGTGTATTAGAAGAAGACAATGGCATACTGCTTCCACATTATTGCCATGAACACTCTCTGGATTTGTACATGAAATTTCCAGGAGCTGTGCTAATTCAAAAGAGGCTTGGCCTTTTTATCTTCTTTGAAGTGGGATATTGAAATCCCATACGGTTCAGGTCAATTCTGAAGCATTCGTCTGAAGTTGTCTGGCTATCAGTGACCTAATTAATATACAGATGAAACAAGTAGGATAGAAACAGGCTAATTTGAATTAGATTAGCACAATAAGTCAATTTTTCAAGACTGTTGGCAGAACTGTCTGTTGAGATGGCCTTAATTACAGTTGTGTCAAAGGGGAAGCTACACGATAATTGTAAACATTGAACTATATAAAGGACGGTTTAATATGGAAATCTTTTAACCTTTGAGGAAGCTTAAATGAGGTTTTAGTTAAGGAAGCCAGCCACATTTCTACACATATAAGAAAAAGATTTCTATCACTTCTAATTTATGGATTCCAGCTTTAAGTCTTAACCCTTTAGATTACCTTATTGTTCCAAGTGCTTTTCTTGAGGATTTATGAAGCTGGAAGAACTTTTCTTTTCACCGGCAATAATAAAAATGCTGTTTTAAGTAAAAAGCATTCAAATCCTTCCAAACGTTCTGTCAGGCAGTTCTTCTGCCATAGTGAGTCTGACCCAGATGCTACATTTATGTTTCCACAGGTGTAACTCTGTTGTTAGTACATTATCATCAAAGCCTGGCATAGAAGACTCTGAAATGGAGAGCAAGTTTTTGATTCAGCTTTTAAGGACCATTCATGTTCCTCTAACAATAGCACAAAGACATCTCAAGAAATTTTTAACAGACATGATGTTGCCTTCATCTCGTTCACAGCCCATAGCAGAGGCAATATAAAATCCTACTCAACTCTTCAGGTTTTATCTGTGCAATCAAAAACCAAACCCTTTTTTATGCGTGCAAGAATGACAAGAATAGTGCAAACACATATTGCTAATTTAGTATGGCAGACACAGGCTCCTTTGTCTTTTGAAGAAGTTGACTCTGCTATTTATAGATTGCCTCAATGATTTATTGAGATATATTTTCCTTCTTTCTTTTTTCTTTGCTTAAGCCAGAAATTGTGGTACTAGGAACCATTGTGAGATCTGGCTTCTATTTCTGGAGATTGGGAGTGGGAAAGCTTTAGTGCCCTTATTACACTGGCAAGCTTCAACTGCCTTGCTCATTCACTTTTTCCAAGAAAATCCATTAATTTAAAAGATCCCTTGCATCCCTAGTGACCAATGAAAGCATATTAATGTTAAACAGGAATATGTTCTGTTAAACACTTCTGTTCTCAACAACATCATGTCATCTAATAATTGATTTTCAGCTCACCTACTTTAATCTCCCCCGTGGGAGGCAGGTAGATTTAGGAAACCAGGCATTTCCCTGTTTTGTAACTGAGCAACATGTGACCTGTTCCACTTGAACTAACATACTCAGATCAGTTGTAGGAGAGCTAGAAAATAGATTAAAGCACTAATAAGTAGAAGAGCAGGGTGCACTACTATATGACTGGCTAATGTGCACACAGCCATCTAAACATACTCTCCCACAACTTAGTGAAGCCAACTGTGGGAAATAACAAATGCATGAACTACATTATGCATATACACAAATAATCTAAAGTCAAGACAACCAAGCAACAAAGTGTAAAGGGGAAAGAGGAAAGATGATACGTCCTTCAAGGTCAGAAATAAAGACAGCAATATTCAGGCATTTATCTTCCATTTAAGCTGAACCATTTGCTTTTTCTAGAAAGAGCAGTCTGTGGCTTTTCTTTCTTGGACAGTGACCAATAGATGGGAACCAGAGTTTGTTGCCTTTCCACAGAAGCCACTGTCAGCACAGGTGTTCTATTGGTAGAGTGGGACCAAAAATCACTGCATCTTCTCCTTTGGTGGATATAAAAGGATATCACCCCACTGCTGTGATACTTTTTCTTCCAGGAAGGGGAGTCAGCCTGACCAGTGGAGGAGATCAGTCTGTTTCTTTTCACTTTCCAGCCCCAGCACAATTGTCAGTGAAAGCTAAATGTCCTTTTTGGCAGGGAGAAGCAAATCAAGCTTGTTATACCATCTGCTTCTTCTCTATTTAATGTAAAGTTGCTAATCCCACAGAAACTGTTTAATGAAATGGAAACTGGACCCCTTCTGTGGTGCTTCTCTATACACATCTTCATACCACACACTGGGACATTAAAGTGGGAATGTGAAATATGTGTACGTAGATTTTCTAATTAATTTAGAAGCCATCACAAGTGTGGTACCATACAAGATATTGTAATAATATCATTTTGTTAGTGCTATATATTTTTCTGGAAGTATTTGTGTAAACATATGACTATACTTCAGTGGAATATAGAAATCCCCTTCAAAGCAAGCCAAGAAGAGGGATTGCTTATTCTAATAGATGTCCGTTTCTGCATCTAGTGTAATACCAGAATGAAGACTTACAAAGACACAACACAAAGTGATTCTATAATCAGAAATACTTCTCACAAATACATGGTTGCCAAAACAAAAGATACTTCCTATATGAAGTGGATAAAGCTATTCCTTTCTGGTGAAAAAGTACTAAGAGCAGTAAGAATAATAGCCAGCTAGGATTGCCTAAGCTACCTGGAATCTATACAAATGAATTGGAATTATAATGCTTTGCTATATCACATTGAAGAAAATTTAAATTCATACCTAGGTTGGCCAACCAGACTAGAGGTGAATGAAAATCTTTCAATTCAGAAAATAAATAAATCCTGTAAAAATGTCTTAGTTTCCATGTTTTCCAAGCCTCTGGATAAGTCAGAATAGCCCAGAAACATTATAAAGAACCCCTTTTCATTATAATATGTGTAATATGTGTAACTATATATGCACTAAATATTTCTCACTATTTAAGACTTTCTGTCCTCCACCCACACACCAAATGAAAGTAGTAAAAATCTGCTGGTGAGAATTTGAGCTGGAAAATGAGCACTGCTCAAATTCTCACTACTTAGGAGCAAATTCCTTCCTTTCAGTATAGTGTAATTGTGCGCTATAATAGGTAAAATGGCCCAGAATTGCAAATACAAATAAGTACAAGTTACAACACACTTACTGCACTAATAAAATGCCTGGCAGAACACCTTGTTTGGGAGAGAAGAATTTGATTCTATAATTATTTTGTGCTGCAGGAAGCTTACAATTTTATGCACAGAAAGAACGAATGTGGTGTCACCTCAGTTGCCCCCTAGCAATAGCACAACTATACAATAGTGTGAGCAAAGCATAGTGGGAAATAGGCATGCCTCCATGTGCTTGTCAATTGGGCTGACCCTATTTCAAGATGTTGTCTGGTTGCTAAGATGCTTGTAGAATTTTAAACAGCCCTTTGCAGTGGGCATTTTGTTTGGCATCTGTGATCAAGCTTTGGAGAAAAAAGCTGTTCCATGACCAAAGTTATTGCCAAATCCTGTTGGAAACCATATACCCTTCTACCAAACAAAAAAACTTTTGTCTTTTTGTACCTGTAGAACAGCAAGTTCAATAGTTCTGAATTCAAAGGCAAAGCATTTTGAAAATCTACTCATGTATCAAGTGAAGGAGAAAATCATCTTCTTACCTACTCTGGAACTGGAAAGATGTTAAATAATAATAATAATAATAATAATAATAATAATAATAATAATAATAATAATAATAATAATAATAATAATAATAATAATAATAATAATAATAAAAAGTTGGAAGGGACCTTGGAGGTCATCTAGTCCAACCCCCTGCTCAGGCAGAAAACCCTATACCATTTCAGACAAATGGCTGTCCAATCTCTTCTTAAAGACTTCCAGTGTTGGAGCATTCACAGCTTCTGGAGGCAGGTCGTTCCACTGATTAATTGTTCTAACTCTCAGAAAATTAGTTCTAGGTTGCTTCTCTCTTTGGTTAGTTTCCATCCATTACTTCTTGTCTTGCTTTCAGGTGCTTTGGAGAATAGCTTGACTCCCTCTTTGTAGCAGCCCCTGAGATATTAGAACACTGAATTTCATTTTATTAGATAGTGCCCAATGTTCAAGTCTGTCAAGATCCTTCTGTATCTTAAGCCTATCTTCTGGAGTGTTGGCTATTCCTGCCAGCTTGGTGTCGTCTGCAAATTTGATGAGTTCCCCATCTATCCCCTCATCCAAATCATTGATAAAGATGTTGAAGAGCACTGAGCCCAGAACAGAGCCCTGGGGCACCCCACTACTCACTTCCCATCATGTAGATGCAGTTCCATTGAGGACCACACACTGAGTGCAGCCAGTCAGCCAGCTACGAATCCATCTGATGGTGATGCTGTCTAACCCACATTTTTCTATCTTATCAAGTAGTAGGTTGTGGTCTACTTTATCAAATGCCTTACTGAAGTCCAAGTAAATTATATCTAAAGCATTCCTCTGGTCCACTAATTTTGTCAAAGAATGCAATAAGATTTGTCTGGCATGATCTGTTTTTGACAAACCCATGTTGACTTTTGATTAAATGAATTAATTGAATATTACAAATATTACAAAGAAGGAAAGGGGGCTTCTAGACTAGAGTATCAAATAGTAATTAACCAACAATCTATAAAGGTTATGCAAAATTGTCCAATAAAACCGAGGGCTCATGAAATATAAGGATCTGACTTACTGTATGTACTCTAATCCAAGGATAAGAAACAGCCAAGGGCTGGCTTTTATTTACCAAAGCCGAAAAGAAAATTGTTTGCCAATCAGAAATACTATAGTATCTAGCTCTGGATTTCTTGCATAAATCAAGTTGAACTAGGAAAATCATAAGCCACCTCAATTTTATCACAGCCCTGGGTGTTCTTCTGATGAGGAAAAGATATGAATCTTACTCTAATTCTATCAAACATTTTTCTAGTTCTACTGGAAAGAAAAAACGGACTGCATTGTTTATTATTTAAAAAAATAGCATCTTCTCTCAGTAATAGAGCTTAGCACCTAAAAGCTGTAAGCACACAGCTTTTTAAAAGCAAACAAAATTTTTATAAGACATTAAAAATGCCTGCTGTCATACTTTTAAGCTAGTTTTTTGACCAGCCTGTCTTCAAATGGCTGCTCAGTTGTACAGCTGTAATCTAGCTGAGCAATTAAAGGATTCCTGCTAACTGCTTGACATTTGAAAATTGTATCACCTTGGCTCTTCATTAGCTCTCTATCATTTACTGCTTCTAAAATGGAAATGGATAGATTTCCATCTCTGCCATTTAGAATGAATAAACATATTATTAATATCCCATCCACTCAGTTTTGCAGCTAGTTATCAATCAGAATCTAATTATGTAGGTTCGGATTTCTTTTCATAACTTTCTTTCAATTAAACTCCCCCCTCACAAAAAATATGCCATTGGCAAAAAGTAGATATAGTCTACATCAGAAATGTTGAGATGAAAGATACTGTTGTCCTTAAGTTTCAAACCAGTCAATTATAAATCTTTCCAGAGAATTAGCGTCTTCTTCAGATGCTGCTTGCTCAGAAGTCCTTAAGACATAATCTAGACACTAGATAAAGGCAGTCCTCAACTTATGACCACAACTGAGCCCAAACTTTACGTTGCTAAGTGAGAAATTTGTTAAGTGAGTTTTGCCCCATTTTATGACTTTTCTTGCCATATTTGTTAAGTGAATCACTGCAGTTGTTAAATTAATAACACAGTTGTTAAGTGAATCTGGCTTCCCCATTGGCTTTGCTAGTCAAAAGGTTACAAAAGAGGATCACATGACTTCAGGACACTGCAACCATCATAAATGTGAGTCGGTTGTCAAGCATCCAAATTATTTTCTTCCTGATAAAATCTTATTAATCAGAGCTCAGAGAGACTTCTACATGGCTGTTTCCAGGCCTGACTGCTGGTACAGAGTATTGACAAATTCTTCTATGATGCAGAAGGGGGGGAGCAGTGGTACATTAGAGGCAGGAGGGTGTTCTAAGTAACAGGAGAGGATGGTAATAAACTGGAGATATTTCAAGTGGGGTTGAAAGCTGTAGGAGAAATATTGTGGCAATGCAATTCCAAGGAATGGTCTAATACACCTGATACCCAGGTTCTTAGAGAGTTGTGTGGACAGAAGTAATGTGCTAGGAAGCCCAGACGTGGTCTTCAATATCAAGTGAAATGTGAAATCTTTAGAAAATATATTAGTTACCATTAGAATGATATTTTGACCTTTGACATATGATAGTCCAAAATAACTTTGTCTCAAGGCCTCTATATGGAAGGAAGAGGATACAACAATTAAGATGGTTTGTTAGCCAAACATCTGGAAACAGGTATGGCAGGGAGAAACACAGTTTTTGATGTCTACTGGCCTATGAAAAGTTATAGAGAAAGAGGTCATTTCAAGGATTCCGAAATACACAGCTTGTGTCTGTCCTAGCAGGTCTATAACATTTCTTCTCTCAAGGATGAAGAGTTGCTCTGGTTCAGTTATTCACAATTGCGTGTGTGTATAATGATAAGCTACTGTATCCACTGTAAATGGCCTTTAAGCAACTCAGATAAATACCTAAAGTCAAGTGGTGACAGAACAGATGAAGTTCTAGAAGTACCGTACAGCTGATTCATTCTTTTGGAGCACTGCCAAATAGTGAATGAAATGAAATATTGAGAAAATTAAAGAACTTACAACAGACAGTGTTAACAACACATATAGCAGCAGAATCTCTGATTGGTTTAGTAGCAATATCTCCTAAAAAGAGTTGCAGTAACAATGATAACATTATACAGACACCATGTGAGAAGAATATTACAGCTAATTATTTACTGCCTCTAGCTGCAGTGGACTAGAGTTCTCACAAAATGATCTACAAAGGGCATGTAGTCCCTCCGCACCTTGGCCTCCAGTGACTGAATCGAACATTAGAGGACTCATTCATAAGTCCAATAACGTTTCTGGAGAAGATCTTCTACCCCTAAATTATTCAAATGTCATGTAAACAGCCAGGCTCCTTTATTCACAGGTTTAAATAATTTCTGCCAAATTCCAGCTGGTTGGGAGCTCTCTATTGTGGTACCCATTTACAAAAATGGTTTTAAGAATGATTCTTCAAATTATAGACCTATTAGTCTAATTGAAATTGTAGCAAAGGTGTATGTCAAATACTTTTTATACAAGATGGGGGACTAGATCATTCAAAAGGGCTTGTTAGCTAAAGACCAAGCTGGATTTAGGTCTGATTGCTCTACTATTGACATTTGCTTTATTTTATGTCACCCAGTAGAAAAATATACAGCTAAAGAGAGCCAGCTGTTTACAATGTTTATTATTTATTTATTTAAATTATTTATATAGACCCCAGTCCAGTATTGGACTCAATAAATAGTAACCTTCTATAGAAAAAAACGTATGGCCATGACTATGGAACCCAGACTCCTCTCCTTAACAAAGGCATTATATTCAAATTCAACTCTAAGGGTACACACAGGAGTGCATGGTTCCCTAACAGGGATAATTAGAACAAATAAACCAGTCATGCAAGGATGTATACTTGCTCCCATTTTTAAAATCTGTATATTAACGATATCCCAAAGTTTCAACTTCTAACTAAGTTATGCCAGCAAACTGGAGAATGACACAGTGGCCAACAGACTGAAAGAGGTCAATGTACACAAGAGTGTGCAGAGAATATCCTTAATTTCATACAATAGCTAAATAATGCAAAGAAGAGCTCTATGTGGAAAAAGAGATGTCATATGTTCAGGCTGGCTTTAGAAAAGGCCAAGGAACACAATTTATTATTGCTGATGCCTTCTAGATAATTAAAAAGCCAAATACATACATATATAAAATAAGTCACCATGTGCTT
Organism: Protobothrops mucrosquamatus; assembly: GCF_001527695.2. Lineage (NCBI taxonomy): Eukaryota > Metazoa > Chordata > Lepidosauria > Squamata > Viperidae > Protobothrops > Protobothrops mucrosquamatus. The sequence goes on from NW_015388822.1 coordinate 212,814, forward strand.
CCTTGATTATAGAAAGATATTCAGTTGTGTCAATTGTGTGGAATGTGTTCAGAAAAGACCCAGCTTTTTGAAGAAAGCTCTAGTACTGAGCAAGATGGAAGGAAAGAGAAGAGGTTAATAATAATACTTTATTATGCTCCTAAACCAGAGCTTATACATGCATATAAATGTATATATAGGATTCATATTTGTGTATGGAAAGAGAAGAATTGGTGAGAGGAAGAATAACCTTGGCTATATCCACTGTCTGCTCAATACAGTTCTTAGCCGTTTTGATCCTTACAGTGGCTATGTTCAAAGTCAGGGTTTTTTTGTATCTACATACCTGGCCAGCAAAAATCAAAATGGCCACTGGATGGCAGCAAACAGCTAGAGACTTACTGTCATCTAGTGATCATCCAGATTTTCTTGGCCCATATGTGGTACAGGTAGTCCTATGATGTGGCATCTTTCAGTAGGGTTTGTAGATTCTAGTATTCTATTGTACAATTTCTTTTTTGCTTTAATTTAGCACTGTATAAGACACATAGCAGAATAGCTAGCATTTTGCTCTTTCAGTGCAGGACCCAAAATTCCATATCAAAACAACATTGAGAATGTTTACCTGTAAAATTTAAAATTCTATGTTAGTAAGACAGCTCCAACAAAAGGAACACATAAGCAAAAGGCTGTGGAGCAGCTTGAATTTGCACAGAGTACTAAAATTGCCATGCAAGTATTCAAGAGCTGTCAGTTGCACATCCCAGACTAGCAATTAAAGGGCCACTGCTATGACTGTTTTCCTGGTATTTTGACCTGCCTTGACAGCTGTCTCATATTTAAGCTGTTTCCCATGAAGAATTCTAAACATGTCATTATTCTTGCATTTCCAAACATATCCTGTCCTATGAAACACCTGACTTGGTCTCCTGGAGCGTAGTTTACCTAGTTATATCTGATACTGTAGAAAATGAAAATCTAACCGGATCGTCGAGACTGTGAAAAGGGGATCCCCTTTTCTGTTTCCGACTAGGTCGAAAGTCTGTTCGTACAAACTTAATCAGACTGTTAAGGTAACTAAGACCGCGTCCGTTGAGATTGACAAGAACTATACTTGGTGTCGTCCAATGTAGTTAGAGGGAATGGAAACCTGGATTTTTTTTTCCCCCTACAATCTAATAAGCTAATGACAAATTTACATCAGATCGATTCTTAAATTAGTAAAATCAACAGAGCAAGCATATCTTATCTATGAAATTTACAATGATGTCTACCCCAGATATGAAATTTTGTAAAAGTCAAAATCAATATTTTTACCCCTATAGCATGTCATATTTCACAATTTAAATTGTACAAATACTAATCAGTGCTTCCTACTCATCCCTTTCTTGTTGTCTTCTCCCCTCTCTCTCTTTCAAATGTATCTGCTGAGGGTATAATTTATCTCAGATTCTTACTTTTTTTAAAAAAAGTCTTCTCCATTGTATTCTTTCTATTGTGACATAGCTGTATAGAAGGTTACAAGATTTTCAGGCTGATTTGTGCAGCTGTCAATATCTGCCTGTTGGTTTAATTTTTAAAAAAATGATTCCATCTTACCTTTGATAAAAGGCCCATAATCAACATGGGGGAGGGGGTTCAGGCAGCAATAACAACCAGGACATCAATTATTCAGCCTTCCATAATTTTGCCCCTCCTCAAATGCACTGGGAGATAGTAATTTTCTTTCATGCAACAGAAAATTAGGAGCAACAAGTCCTTTCCAGGAGTACCTTTGGCAATTTGGTTCCATTATTTGTCCTAAGTACAGATTCAGATCTGATATGAAATTTCTACTCTGCAGTGGAATTACAGATTTTTCCAGGTTATTTATTACATTTTACTTTTAACCTAATTGCTTCTATTTAAAATGTTTCTAGAAATATTTTAAAATTGTTGTTTTTGCCCAGAGAATTTCACTTATTGGGAAGATAAGAAATATTCATTCCTTCATCCATTTTTATTGGTTTATATTTGTTTAAAATGGAAAGGAACCAGGAAGCCACTGTGGGAACAAAGACATTTGTGTTCCTTTGTGTGGTATATGTATCTGAGAAGAGAAAGAGTTTATAAGAAAGGGTATAAAAAAAATAGCTGGACTCTCTTTAGGAGCACAGTTCAATTTGAACAGCATTTCAATATGCAGTGTGACAGTTAAAGCCTACAGATGTTCCCTTCCCCAACTTTTACTTTGTCCTTGGGGTTGTAATTATATGGACCTACCCAAGAATATATTTTACTGAATTCAGTAAAATGTACTTCAGAACTTGAATAGGCTTCCATAGCATTATTCCAGATATTTCTGTGTACCGTTCCCAATATTCCTTACCAGTGACCATGATGATTAGGTTTCCTCAAACATCTGGAGACAGAGGTTCACCACCCTTATTCTAAGTCTTTTGCTTGTTTTCCTTCTTTACATTTAAGTGAATTTTCTCTTCCTCAATAAATACTCCATGCAATTTTAGTGTAGTATCAAACAAAAAGATAGACTTGTTATAAATCAGATCATACCAGCAGACAATATTAGGATAATCATTGTTTTAGTGGCTCAGTATGACTAGAAAGGGATCTGCTGAAGTTGCAAATAGTTACAGTTGATTAATTCCAGTATCAGTGAATTATTGGGCAGGGAGCCTGACCAAGCTATAAAAATTTCACCATTATACCTGATCCTGCATCTAGAGCAGGGGTGTCAAACTCAATTTCACTGAGGGCCGCATCAGCATTGCAGTTGCCCTGGGGGGGCCAGGTGGGTGTGGCCAGAGTGGGTACAGCCTACTAGGTGGGCATGGATGGAGTGGGTGTAGCCTACTGGGTGGGCGTGGCCAGTTCTACATCATTCGCGTCAAGGGTGCCTATGGGGGCCTGGGCAGGAGTGGGACAGATCTGAGAGTCTCTGGCAGAAGGGGGTGGGACCGGGGCAAGTGCCAAGGCATGGTCCACCGGGGCAAGTGCCAAGATGGCCACCACAAAATTGTGCATTGACTCCCGGCTGGCCTGGGCCAGGGCCAAGGCAGCGGGGGCCATTCCCTCAGCCGTGTAGATAGCATTAGAACCCACGGCTGACACTGGAAGATCAGTTGGCGGCCGTGACCAGGGGGGCGTTCTATCAGGTACGCCTGATCTACCAGTTGCGGCCTTTTCTGGACCGGGACGCCTTGCGCACAGTCACCCATGCCCTTGTCACCTCCCGCCTGGACTACTGTAATGCTCTCTACATGGGGCTCCCCTTGAGGAGCACTCGGAGGCTCCAGTTAGTCCAGAATGCGGCCGCGCGGGTGGTGTTGGGAGGGACTCGTCGCTCCCATGTAACACCGTTGCTGCGTGAGCTGCACTGGCTGCCGGTGGCTTTCCGGGTGCGCTTCAAGGTGCTGATTATCACCTTCAAAGCGCTCCATGGCATCGGACCTGGATATCTCCGAGACCGCCTTCTGCCTCAGATTACCTCCCATCGGCCAGTACGCTCCCACAGAGTGGGT
>NW_015388822.1:218759-224634 GCF_001527695.2 Protobothrops mucrosquamatus
CTCTGGATGGTGCTATGTATGCCATTCCCAAACTTTTGAGATTTTTTGCACATTCACCACGAGGTAAAATTATTCTTCTGTTTCACGGCATCTCCAACATTAGTTAAATTTATCTATTTTGGAAATTATTGATGAAGTTGTATACCATCTGTAAAACATTTATATCAGTTTTATTTTAGGTTTTAAAAGCTGCCAATTCTTCACACACTGTTTCTCCTTCAGTTTATCAACAATTTAAAGCACTGCTACCATTCTTGGAAAGCTGTTTTTTGATACAATAAAACTTTCATAAAGGCAATTTAGCATAGTAAAATGCAAGAGCTTTAAAAATCTTCTGTCTGAGAAGCTTAACTCCGAAGATCATCAGACCTATGATATTTAAGAGCAATGCTGAGTACTGACTAAAAAAAATCTAAGTTTGCAAGGAGTTGCCCTGAAGCTTCTATCATTGACAATAGCCAACAAAAATTGTTGCTTCTAATAATTTCCCCAATCTGAAACCTTCCAGAAGTCCTGGGATTACAGTTTGCAGAAATTCAAACACATCTAGATAACACAAGGATGATCAAAGCCAGACTAGTCCACGCCACAAACTATATATACTATTTATGTAGACCTTGCTATAGATATAGCTACCATACTCTTGCTGTTATAGATAAGACAAATGGAACCACTGCTTGCATTTCTATGCAGTCTGGCATGATTGCAGGTGATACACATTGTATGCTCTAGCGGCTGTTTTGAGGAGAGAAGCCAAAAACAAAACTCTAATTAAAACACATAGAGAACAAAATGTATGACTAATTGCTTTTCAGTATAGAACAAAAACTGCTCCATTATCTAATTACACTACCAGAATGAAGAAGAAATAGCAGTAAATACAAATAATCATGCCAGCAAATTTTCAGATGGGTCTCCTTCTAAAAAAAAGTCTCTTAAAAAGACAAATTTTGTTTAAAGTACAAAATACAGAATCAAAAAAAGAGGTAATAAATGATCATTTTTGTACTCCATCTACCTAAAAGCCAAACTACACATACAGAAATTCTGCACAGAACCACCTGAAAAAAACAATGTTTCTGAGATCACTGTCATGCTTAGGACTTCTCTGTCTGAGCTGCAAAAATCAAAGACACACAGAAACCTCCAACCTTTTGCTGTCATCAGGCAGTCATCCAGAATTTTGCTGCCATAGACATCCTAATCATATATGAATAGGAACAAATTGTTTCTTTAGAAAACTAGTATTCTAGAACAGACTAAGCTACAGCTTACTTTTGACATGTTAGAGAGCTAACCTGACTTAGAACACTTTAGTTTGTAAAATACCTGATCTGTTTATTTGGTTATATATTTTAGTGCTTCCTAATGAATAAATTTTTTAAAGAATTCATAGTTTTGCTTTGCAAGTTGATGTTCAGATCTTCAGAATATTGTCTTTTTGCTAGTGATACTATGCTATTCTACTACCTCAGAATCATCCTTAAAGAGAACCACTCTTTTAAAAAAATGATAATCTAATATTGCAAGGCTTATAGGGGAATTATAAGATAGCACATAAAAGATAGCAAATTTGAGTGATGTTTGTTGATTTCCCACTAGAAAAGATTCTACTAGGAATCAGCAATATAGAAGATGACAGAGAAAAGCAATTTAAGGCTGGCATCAAAAATAGTTCTAAATCCCCAATTGCTCTTATTGGAGATACCAAACTTCTAGGACTTGGAGGTTGGGGGGAATCAATTTTGCAGGCAACAGGGTCTATGGTTCATTAAAAAAAACATAAGACGAATATAAAGAATATGTAATTTGAATAANCTCGCATCAAATGGATCAATATAGACTATGACATCTTTTACTTTTAGATTGGCCTAGCAGCTCTGACACTTTTCCCCTAGGGGAAAAGACAAAGGCTGATCCAGCTTTCAGACAAGCATGTTTGAATTAGTCTGACAATTCCATTGATTCTGGCGCAGGCAACTCTAACTGTTCTTGATATGAACCACAGCAGGTTACAGGTTAGAGGGAATGGAAACCTGGATTTTTTTCCCCCTACAATCTGATAAACTAATGACAAATTTACATCAGATCGATTCTTAAATTAGTAAAATCAACAGAGCAAGCATATCTTATCTATGAAATTTACAATGATGTCTACCCCAGATATGAAATTTTGTAAAAGTCAAAATCAATATTTTTAACCCTATACCATGTCATATTTCACAATTTAAATTGTACAAATACTAATCAGTGCTCCCTACTCATCCCTTTCTTATTGTCTTCTCCCCTCTCTCTCTTTCAAATGTATCTGCTGAGGGTATAATTTATCTCAGATTCTTACTTTTTTAAAAAAAGTCTTCTCCATTGTATTCTTTCTATTGTGACATAGCTGTATAGAAGGTTACAAGATTTTCATGCTGATTTGTGCAGCTGTCAATATCTGCCTGTTGGTTTAATTTTTAAAAAAATGATTCCATCTTACCTTTGATAAAAGGCCCATAATCAACATGGGGGAGGGGGTTCAGGCAGCAATAACAACCAGGACATCAATTATTCAGCCTTCCATAATTTTGCCCCTTCTCAAATGCACTGGGTGATAGTAACTTTCTTTCATGCAACAGAAAATTAGGAGCAATAAGTCCTTTCCAAGAGTGCCTTTTGCAATTTGGTTCCATTATTTGTCTTAAGTACAGATTCAGATCTGATATGAAATTTCTACTCTGCAATGGAATTACAGATTTTTCCAGGTTATTTATTACATTTTACTTTTAGCCTATTTGCTTCTATTTAAAATGTTTCTAGAAATATTTTAAAATTGTTGTTTTTGCCCAGAGAATTTCACTTATTGGAAAGATAAGAAATATTCATTCCTTCATCCATTTTTGTGTTCCTTTGTGTGGTATATGTATCTGAGAAGAGAAAGAGTTTATAAGAAAGGGTATAAAAAAAAATAGCTGGACTCTCTTTAGGAGCACAGTTCAATTTGAATAGCATTTCAATATGCAGTGTGACAGTTAAAGCCTGCAGATGTTCCCTTCCCCAACTTTTACTTTGTCCTTGGGGTTGTAATTATATGGACCTACCCAAGAATATATTTTACTGAATTCAGTAAAATGTACTTCAGAACTTGAATAGGCTTCCATAGCATTATTTCAGATATTTCTGTGTACCGTTCCCAATATTCCTTACCAGTGACCATGATGATTAGGTTTCCTCAAACATCTGGAGACAGAGGTTCACCACCCTTATTCTAAGTCTTTTGCTTGTTTTCCTTCTTTACATTTAAGTGAATTTTCTCTTCCTCAATAAATACTCCATGCAATTTTAGTGTAGTATCAAACAAAAAGATAGACTTGTTATAAATCAGATCATACCAGCAGACAATATTAGGATAATCATTGTTTTAGTGGCTCAGTATGACTAGAAAGGGATCTGCTGAAGTTGCAAATAGTTACAGTTGATTAATTCCAGTATCAGTGAATTATTGGGCAGGGAGCCTGACCAAGCTTTAAAAATTTCACCATTATACCTGATCCTGCATCTAGAGCAGGGGTGTCAAACTCAATTTCACTGTGCCGCATCAGCATTGCAGTTGCCCTGGGGGGGCCAGGTGGGTGTGGCCAGTGGGTACAGCCTACTAGGTGGGCATGGATGGAGTGGGTGTAGCCTACTGGGTGGGCGTGGCCAGTTCTACATCATTCGCGCCAAGGGTGCCTATGGGGGCCTGGGCAGGAGTGGGACAGATCTGAGAGTCTCTGGCAGAAGGGGGTGGGACCGGGGCAAGTGCCAAGGCATGGTCCACCGGGGCAAGTGCCAAGATGGCCACCACAAAATTGTGCATTGACTCCCGGCTGGCCTGGGCCAGGGCCAAGGCAGCGGGGGCCATTCCCTCACTGTTTCCAGGATGGCTTCGTGGGCCACATGAAACCACTTCGTGGGCCGCATCCGGGCCCCGGGCCTTGTGTTTGACATGTCTGATCTAGAGGGTACTGTCAATAATTGGAAAAATAGTCAGGTGAGAATGGACTATGCGCCTTGTTCCAAAATCAGATATCATGGGGATTATTAGAAGATCAAATTAAACAGTGAAAGTGGACAGCCCTGCCAAGTGCCACATTGTAACTCAAAATAGTCTGAAATAATTTCATTTATTATAACTTTGGCGCACAGTTGTAAATAATAAATCTCAATACACTCCTCTCTCTCCCTCCCCCCCTGGGGCTTTCTTGATTTTATATAATTAATCTCAAAGCACTTCTGGGAAATGGGACGTCCCCATTTTATGAATGAGAAAGCAGTGATAGGGAGCCCTTAATCCAAACACATCCCCTCTCCCTTTTCCTTCATTCTGAAGGAAAATAGTAGCACTTTCATTAGCAGGAGCAAACTGAATTTCCTTGCTACCCCATCCCACACAGCACAGATGAGATAGGCATGAGGTTCAATGGAAATATTAAGATATTCAGCCATTTGCAATTGAATCTGGGCTCTTTTCCAGTTGCACAAAATCCTATATCAAATAGGGTTTTTATAACAGACAAGTGAAGTTCAAAAGAGAATGGGGGATAGAAAAGGTGAGACTGATATGTGCCAATAAAAAGAGGAAAAGTTAGTAGTGGAATCTCTCCATCTCTGTGCATTTGTAAAATGCAGTTTGTAAAATGCTCATCTTATGCACAAACTACATGAGGTCATCAGCTCCCAGAATTTTCAACCAGAATGGGCTTTGTGGATTTTGAAGTCTAACTCTTGGGAAAAGAAAGACAGTTATACTGAGATGAAGCAATTTACAAAGTCAGATTTTCAGAGCAATACCTAATACACAGTTTCAGAATGAGTAAACTATGTTTATTCCTGAGGAATAATATCTTGTCTGTGTCTGTGAAGTTCTAATGCTATCTACACAACCTACACATTCTTCCAAATTGTGTTATAGAATAGTAATAATACATTTTAGAATACAGATAAAAACTAAGTACAGTGGTGTCTATGCCATAGAAATTGAAAGCTATTATCTATAATGATGAAAGTAAATGAAGCCTTTCAAAATAGAACATTTATATCAATGTTAAATATTATTTATAATATGACATGAACATAGAGTTGCTTGCATAGCAGAATTGATGTTTAGAATGACAATGATAAGCTACAAATGGCATTATTTTGTAATTTGAAAAGAGTTTATATCTTTGAACTTAATACTAAAGTCTCCACTGTATTGTTATTTTAATTATTAATGAGTATAAAAAGGTAAGGGGAAGAAAAAGAAAAGAGAACAGCTTGGAATAGAATCGATATTTAATTGGGAACCTTCCCCTTCTCTGTACTGTGATAAATAAATAAACATTTAAACCCCCTTAAAACCATACTATAAATGTTTACATTTGCCTTGCTGAAAGTTGTGCTATATACATATGGAAATCATTCTTGCTTAAGTTACACCTGTTGTAGATCTACTGTATATCCTGTTAGTTTTGTTATTGCTGCATATTCTCTAAATTTCAATTCCTAATCAGATATCATTGGTATTCTATCTTTCTTCCAACGTACGGCAAATTTTACCCTTGCAGCTCTGAACTTCTATCTCAATAAATTAGGATATTTTTATTAATATATTCTGGGATTATACTTAGCAAGAAAATTTGCGATTTTGTTTCAAATGTAATTTTTAAAATTCTCTGGATGGTGCTATGTATGCCATTCCCAAACTTTTGAGATTTTTTGCACATTCACCACGAGGTAAAATTATTCTTCTGTTTCACGGCATCTCCAACATTAGTTAAATTTATCTATTTTGGAAATTATTGATGAAGTTGTATACCATCTGTAAAACATTTATATCAGTTTTATTTTAGGTTTTAAAAGCTGCCAATTC
>NW_015388822.1:226990-271959 GCF_001527695.2 Protobothrops mucrosquamatus
AGCTCGCAGGACTGGCCTAGGGTAATTTTTAGAGGGGTTTTAATCAATATTTTAAATTGGACAATCTTTAATATTTCTTTTAATTAATTTTAAACCTGTATTGTTATTTATGTATTTTAATTGATTGTCAGCCGCCCTGAGTCCTACGAGGAGAAGGGCGGGATATAAATCTAAATAATAAATAAATAAATAAATAAATAAATAAATAAATAAATAAATAAATAAAGGGAAAACTGTTTAAAAACATTCACTTCCGACATTTTTGTTCTGTGCCATTGTACTGTTATAATAACTTTTCTGACTTCTGAACTATAAAAAGTTAATTGTTCTTTCAACCAATTTTCTCAGTGCCCTGTGGAATATTTTTACACAAGATTTTGTCTATTGACTTTTGGAGAACACAGCCTGATCTCTCTCTACAAAAATTAATTAAGAAACTAATTCAGTCAGGCCATTAAACCAAATGCATGTTACCTCTCACATTATTTTAAACATGTTGATTTCTGCTACCTATAAAAAAACAAGGGAAGGAGGGAGCACCTCCCTAACAAATTTTATAAAGGCACCATGGAAATCCAAATGTCACTTACTTGTTTATCAGTGGAGGACTAAATGCATCTCTATGGGTAACGGATCATGGCAATGACTGAGATAAGGACAAAAACTGGGATAATTTAATCAGAATAACAGAATAACAGAGTTGGAAGGGACGTTGGAGGTCTTCTAGTTCAAACTCCTATCAGCAGGAAACCCTATATCATTCCAGAAAAATTGTTATCCAATCTCTTCTTAAAAACCTTCAATAATGGAGAACCCACAACTTCTGGAGGCAAGTCATTCCACTGATTATTCTAATTGTCAGGAAATTTCTCCTTACTTCTAAGATGCTTCTCTCCTTGATTAGTTCCTACCTATTGCTTGTTGTCCTGCCTTCAGGTGCTTCAGAGAACAGGTTGACTCCCTCTTCTTTGTGGCAGCCCTTTAGATATTGGAACACTGCTATCATGTCACCCTTAGTCCTTCTTTTCATTAAACCATGATACCCTATGATACCTGATTCCTGCAATCTTCTCCGTATGTTTTAGCCTCCAGGCCCTTAATCATCTTTGTTGCTCTTCTCTGCATTCTTTCTGAAGTCTCAACATCTTTTTTATATCGTGGTGATCAAAAGTAGATGCAATATTCCAAGTGTGATCTTACCAAGGTATTATAAAGTGATATTAACATTTCACATGATTTTGATTCTATTCCTCTATTAATGCAGCCTATGACTGCTGGCTTTTTTGGCAGCTGCAGCACACTGCTGGCTCATATTTAACTGATTGTCCACTAAGACCCCAAGTCCCTCTCACAGTTACTACTATTGAGCCAGGTACCACCTGCATTTGTTTTTTCTTGCCTAAATGTAGAACCTTACTTTTCTCACCTCTGAATTTTATTTTGTTAGATAGGACCCAGTGTTCAAGTCTGTAAAGATCCTGCTGTATCTTAAGCCTATCTTTTGGAATGTGAACTATTTCTGCCAGCTTGGTGTCATCTGCAAATTTGATGAGTTTTCCTTCTATCCCCTCATCTAAATCATTGATGCAGATATCAAGGAGTACTGGGCCTAAGACAGAGCCTTGGGGTACCCCACTGCATACTTCTCTCCATGTAGATGCATTTCTAGTTGGTCAACCAGTTACAAATCCATCTGGTGATGCTATCTAAACCACATCTTTCTATTTTATCTAGTAGTAGGTTGTGGTCTACTTTATCAAATGCCTTACTGAAGTCCAAGTAAATTATATCCACAGCATTTTGCTAGTCTACTAATTGACTAACTTTGTCAAAAACTGAAATAAGATTTGTTTGGCATGATCTGTCTTTGACAAACCCATGTTGATTCATTGCTTTATTATCTTTTATTCGTTGTTTGATTATTTTTTAATCACAATAGCTGGGTCATCAATATAACAACCCAGTTGCACTGCAGCAATAGAATATGAAGGAAACTATTGTTTCTGACACATATGGATTGTCCCTGTGACTATGTTGAACAGACGGGAAGGAAGCTAAACACCAGATTGCAAGAACACAAGCAAACAGTCAGACAAGGAGTTCCGAACTCATTGGTAGCCTCACATTGCAATGAACAAAGACATATATTCAATTTCATGGCTACTGTACTAAGATTGTTGGCTGAGCAGATACAAAGATAGCCAGGGAAATGATTGAAGCCTGGGAAACGGGGCCCTTGTCAGTCAACAGGAGTGCTGATTTACCACCAGCTTATTGGGTACTTAGGAGCCAAGGTTTTGGCAACACAAGGAAACAACAGCCAATGACTTAATAACCGGCCATCAACACCCCAATCAACCAATAAGAAGCCACACCCAACCAGGCACCACATAATACTATGCACAGAATAACCCAAAACACACATTGCGGTAGAGAAAAGTTCCCTGAGGATAGACTCAAGCATAAGTCTGAAAGCTTGAAAAATGAAACCTCTGATCCCGTTGACCGACCCAGATTTAATTTGGCATTATCCTGGGACACATATATTTGCCTTCATTTATGAAGGAAATTGTCAAAGGAAAATGGAACTAGAAGAAATACAAAGGCTTTCAACACCTAGTTTTGGGTTTGGGGTCTATAAAAGCCTGTTTATGGTAGGTAGGTAGGTAGGTAGGTAGGTAGGTAGGTAGGTAGGAAGGAAGGAAGGAAGGAAGGAAGGAAGGAAGGAAGGAAGGAAGGAAGGAAGGAAGGACTTAAAGCAATGAAAAAAAACACCTGTTACATATTACCTAATAGCATTTGCAAACATATTCCAGATCAGTTTATAGGATTCAAACATTGTCAACTTCAGGCCAAATAAAATTCAATATTCCAGAAGAATCACAATGCACTGTAAATTGGATACATGACCAATATAATAACCATGTTCTCATACAGGTTCTAAAGCAAAACTAGTACAATTTGCTCCTTGTCTTTCATACTGGCTGTTTTAGAAGTGAGCAACACAGCAAAAATAAAAAGGAGATTTTTCTGATCACACAAAACAAGGTTGCCTAACTATCACTACTGGATCTGACTGGATTAGAGCAGCTTTGCTAACCTGATGCCCTACAGAGTGTTGGATTTATAATTTCCAGCAACCCACACTGAGAAGTTTGATATATTCTCTTCCTGACTCAATTCTATATTGCGAAGCAGAATTCCAGAAGAATTCCAAATAGAATTCCTAGGTAGAAAAAAAGAATAAAATATTGAACTTATATATTATATATAAATATATAAGGATTTGAGCATTAATGGGTAACATGATATACAGTTTGTTTCCAGTGTTCAAGTGTAATTCAGTGGTCTCTGTACTAAACAAAACTTTGATACACTTTTCTTTTCATTTCTTGTTTTTTTAATAAATCTTATTGATACTTAGTATCAAGTACATATTTTCAATTAACTTGAGATTTATTTTTGTTTCCAATGAAAATAATACATTCATCACAAATAGCATCCGTTGATTAATTCATTTGCTAGCAATACATCTAGGAATTCTGCCTTTTAAAATTATTTGCAAATTTCCTCTGATGAAATGCATTAGTTACCATAGAAACATTATTAGTTATATTCACCAAGACAGCAAAAAAAAACCTTCATTTACACATTTATACCTTTCACTTTATTAATTCATTGTCTAAATAGGCAATCTAGTTAAGTGAACAAAAAGCAATGGAGAAGTATTCATGGAATAAAAATATTTTTTTTACCTAAATCATGATGTGTGATTTTATCCATCTTTTATTTAAGAAAGACTATTGAAGAATGTGAAAGTAGCCAAGAATGGTGATGGAGCTGTTGCGAAGTCATTTACATTGTTAACTTTATCTGCATAATGTATGTGAAATATTAGGGGCAGTATTGTGTCTGTCCTGCAGATCTTAGGATCTCTTCATATCCTTAAAAGCAGAGGTCCCCAACCTTTTGGGCCCCAGGGACCGGTTCCGTGGAGAGAGGTTTTTCCATGGACCGGAAGGTGTGTGGTTTTGTGTACTGCCTGCATCCTGCGGATGGGGCTTTGCTTGTTTGTGCAGCCCGGTTGCTGGCATGCCGCGGCCCAGTACTGGTCCACAGACTAGGGGTTGGGGACCCCTGCTTAAAAGGACTGAGGACTCCAAAGAGCTTTAGTTGACGCGGATTATATCCATCTATATTACAAATTAAAACAGGGAAAATTTGAAGTACTTACTTATGTATTTGACTTTGCAAACCCCTGAAACTGACCTGGGGACCCTGAAGGGTTCACAAACCACACTTTGAAAACTGTTGCTGAAAATCATTGTATCATAGAATAGCACTGGACTTCTTCAGAATTATCTGTGTAATTGTTACTTTTTTTTTCCCCTCCCCCCCATATTTTCTTTTCCCCAATAAACTCCTTTTTGCATCCAAAAATTTGGCTTCATTTGGTTTTATAATATAATTTTTAATAAATGCTTCCTAATTGCAAGATAACTCATGTTTTTAGAGGCTATCCACAATTTGTTATGGTCTACATGGTCAAAAGCCAATAATGTATGTCTTTTTGGAGCTCCCTTTTTGATTAGCCATCACGTGTTAATTATGTGACCTTGCGTGGCTCTGCCTCTTTTGAATCCAGCTTATAAATCTGAGAGTTCACATACTTATTCTTATTTTGTATATTACAAAAGTCTGTTTATACAATCTTGAGCAGGACCTGATTAGCATGTGATATAAATACCTTTTGAGTATAAATGTATTTTGAGTACTCTTTAGCATTGTCCTTCTTAGTATTGAAATATAGATTGATCTTTTCAGTCCCTTGATAACTTCTTTGTTTTCCATGCTTGCTGACAGACCACAAGTAGCACTGTAAGTGAATTATCTTGGTATTTCATCAACTTATGCATTTCTGTTGTTAGCAATACTTTCTAATACTATTTGACTTCACTGTAGAATGGTTCATCTGTACCATCAGTTCTGAGATGCTTTTGTTCAGTTCTTCTAATTGCGTATCATGTTGCTTAGTTAAATGCTACATCAAGTGACAGTTTATTCTTCCACTGATTAATTAATTAAAAAGTTACAATTAATCGGCCAGCAGGACAGTAATCAGTTAATATATTCATGAATTACAGATAGTATATGTAATCTTAAGACTGAGGGAGGGAATTTTATCAGGCACCAAGTGCTACTGTGCAGTTTTGGAACTCTCATTAATTAATGAGTTCAGGAAATATCGTAACATGCTGTCATTCTTGTGATTTTTGTGGGCGAATACAGAAATATCAGGTTTGGGGGGGGAGTTGTGGGCAACTTGGCATCCATAGGCTTTACACTGCCAATCACTGTTTTGAAAGGTGCTTTTTAATACAGTAGAAGTGCCATGGGGGAATATGCCTCTGTTGATATGATGCCAATTGCAACATATGTGCACATTATCTTAAAAAAATGGACATTTTTTATTTTTTTTTTCTAAAATTGTTGGCATTCTTACCACACTAAAACCTGTGCAGATTTAGTTAGCTGATTAGAAATAGAAATAAAGCCTATACAATAATTACATGCTACCTACAAAAACTTATATGAATTATTGAAGGGGAGTCAGAAAGTGGGGCTATGCTTGAGAGACAGTTTGCAAACCTCTTTGCTAAGTCCTGCCAGCTTATTTGGTACAGCCAGATCAGAGCAGTCTGCTCTTGGAGCAAATGAACCTGGACAGATGCTTGAAGAGAATTTTAATCAACTACAGAATCTGCTGTTTGGAGGCCCATTGTGACAAAGGGTGGCTCATTTGGGGCCTGGGATCTAAAATTTTCCCAAGAATGCTGTGAGTTGGCCATGCATTCGGGAAGGAGATGTACAGAGAGCTGATTCTGCAGTTGACTTATGTGCATTACTAAAACAGTTTGATAAATCAAGTTTACACAACAGATGGAAACTGTTCTAGCTGCTTACACTGAAGACAGTATAAGCAGAATTTGAAGGCTCACACGTTAGAAAAATCTCTTTTCTCTTTCAAAGAACAGTACAGTACTAAATATTATTTGTCATCTTCTATTCACACCCTACAGTAATACTGTGGCATACACATGCATATTGAAATCTCTATCTCACTCAAGAAAATGTTCATGTATACATACAATAGAACACAATAGGCCACACATATCAAGAAGACCCAACTTTCAAAATAAAGTAATCCTTCCTTCCTTCAATCAACTTCTTGTTTTAATTTTTAATAAGAAAAAAAATACTCTTGACTTAATCCTCAACTATCAGCAATGAATTCAGAGGAGTACTAAATCCAAAATGATATAGCTGCCAAACCACTCATAGCTGCAATGCAATCCATACAATTAGTTACAGAAAATCCTTCTAAACACTCTGGAATGAAATGTAAGTCAGCGAATAAAAGAACTATTTTTTAATTTATTTCTAACAAAGTTGAATCCTTAAGTGATTCATCAGGTAGCAAGCACAGGAATTAAGCAGGCAGAATTGTTTGCACTATAAGGTATCAATCTGGACTCTTTGAGCACAATAACATGAGCAAAACTGACAAGCAGTGGAAGATGGATATAGGCAGGGGCTGGGCTAAAATCTTTCTTTTTTCGTCTTTCCCTTCTTTTCTTTTTTTCCTTCCCATGATACAGGACAGATTTCTCACACTGTTAGAAAAAATGAGTCAATCACCTTTCCTGTTATTTTTAGAGTATGGTAGCTGCCGGCTACTACAATTGATAGGCTGTTTGTGAGAACTCATTAATGATTTAAGAAAGTTGCCCATTACCATTATGAAGGATGGGTAACTGTAAGTGCTCTCATCTTTCTCCTCAAAGTTCTTTCCATAAGGTGACCATTAAGAATGGCGATAAGAATGGAAGAACTTTAAGTAATCTGCAAATGCTTACAGGAAGACAATGGATTTGTTGTGAGGAATGAATGTAAGTCAAAGAAATGAAAATGGCTATTTATAAGAACAAGCTTCTGCCCATTTTATTACATAGATGTGAATGTTAGGTACGTGAGAAAAACCATAATTGAACATAATGAGAAAAGGTGTATTCAAGAGAAACATCATCAAACAAGATGGAATCAAGAGGAATGGGTGATGAATATAGATGGAATACAAGTGAGTGACCAAGTGATACCGTGTTTCCCTGAAAATAAGACCTGCTTTTATACTTTTTTGCCTCCAAAAGAGGCACCAGGTCTTATTTTCGGGGGATGTCTTACCTGCTTACCTTAGGACCACCACAGACAAGCCTCCCATACCCCGACACCTATTATGCCACTGCCGACTTTTGTGGCCATTTTTGTGGCGTATCACACCGGTGCCACCGCTCACAGGAAGCCACGCGATGCGCTGCGTAGCATCCAGCTGCAAGCAGCAGCAGCAGCACATGTCATGCGGCCTCTTGCCACGAGTGCTGGCAATGGCGCAATGCGTCACGGGGCGTCTGGCTGCGAGAGGCTGCAAGTGGCCGCAGAAGACCTCATGCAGGGTGCAACAGGTGTCGGGGCATGGGAGGCCTGACTGTGGTGGTCCTAAGATAAGTGGGTGCGGGGCCAGTGAGGCAGCTCCACCCCCCACCCCCACCCTAACTTGATTTTTACGCATATGCCTCTCCCTACCTTGTACAATCAGACAGTGGGACAGGGTGGGCAGGGTCTTAACTAGGGCTTATTTTTGGGGTAGGGCTTATATTAGGTGTACATGTAAAATCAAGCCAGGGCTTATTTTTGGGATAGGTCTTATTTTGGGGAAAACAAGGTAGTATGTTGAGGAAGTTTGGTAGAATAGAATAGAATAGAATAGAATAGAATAGAATAGAATAGAATAGAATAGAATAGAATAGAATAGAATAGGAATAATTGGAAGGGACCTTGGAAGTCTTCTAGTCCAACCCCCTGCTCAGGCAGGAAACTTTATACCATTTCAGACAAATGGCTATCTAATCTCTTCTTAAAAACTTTCATTGTAGGAGCATTCACCGCTTCTGGAGGCAGGTTGTTCCATTGATTAATTGTTCTAACTGTCAGGAAATTTCTCCTTAATTAGTTTCCATCCATTGCTTCTTGTCCTGCCCTCAGGTGCTTTGGAGAATAGCTTGACTCCCTCTTTTTTGTGGCAACCCCTGAGATATTGGAAGACTGCTATCATGTCACCCTCGTCCTTCTCTTCATTAAACTAGACATACCCAATTCCAACAAAGGTTCTTTATATGTTTTAGCCCCCAGTCCCCTGATCATCTTTGTTGCTCTTCTCTGCGCTCTTTCTAGAGTCTCAACATCTTTTTTACATCAAGGTGACCAAAACTGGATGCAGTATTCCAAGTGTGGCCTTACCAAGACATTTTAAAGTGGTATTAACACTTCATGTGATCTTGATTCTATCCTTCTGTTAATGCAGCCTAGAACTATGTTGGCTTTTTTTGGCAGCTGTAGCACACCGCTGGCTCATATTTAAGTGATTGTCCACTAGGACTCCAAGATCCCTTCCACAGTTGCTACTATTGAGCAAGATACCACCTATACTATACCCGTGCATTTGTGGGGGTTTTGCCTAAATGTAGAACCATACTTTTTTCATCATTAAATTTTGTTTTGTTAGATAGCGCTCAAGATTCAAGTATGTCAAGTTCCTTCTGTATCTTAAGCCTGTCTTCTGGAGTGCTGGCTATTCCTGCCAGCTTGGTGTCGTCTGCAAATTTGATGAGTTTCCCATCTATCCCCTCATCCAAATTGTTGATGAAGATGTTGAAGAGCACTGGGCCTAAAAGAAAGCCCTGGGGTACCCCAATACATACTTCCCTCCATATAGATGCAGTTCCATTGAGGACCACACGCTGAGTACAGCCGGTCAGCCAGCTACGAATCCATCTGGTGGTGATGCTGTCTAACCCACATTTTTCTATCTAATCAAGTAGTAGGTTGTGGTCTAAACTTTAATCAAGTTTAAAAGAAGATATTTATTTATTTAGGAGGAAATGATCATCTGGCATCCCTTAATGGACTTTTGGCTAAAACTGAGATTGAAAAATTGATGTTTTATGGATTTGCTTATTGATCAGGGATGATATATGAAGAGATATCTGTTTTATATCTGAGAGAGAGATATATGGTTTTTCTTTATTAAATATTTTTTCTTCTTTCATTCTTTCCTTTTCTTTTTTCTATACTTTTTAATTTTTTCTCCATTCTCTTTTTCTCTAAGTTTAATTTATATTCTAATAATTAGATTTTTTACTGTTTATTTTTTACTACTGTAGTTAAATTCTTAATAAAATTATTTTTTAAAAGGAACCTACATTATCCCTTCTGCATCTTTTATAATGTACATTTAGTATTAATCCACTAAGAAAGCATTTCACAAATGTAGTTATTTTTAATAATGCAGAGTAATAGGAGATATTACTATGTAGGCACAATTATCATATGTGATCTGAAATATATAGGTCTGGAAAAGAATCCAGGTTTTCAGATCTGTCTGAAGCGCCTGAAGGCAGGACAAGAAGCAACGGATGAAAACTAATCAAGGAGAGAAGCAACCTAGAACTAAGGAGAAATTTCCTGACAGTTAGAACAATTAACCAGTGGAACGACCTGCCTCCAAAAGTGGTGAATGCTCCAACACTTGAAGTTTTTAAGAAGAAACTGGACAGCCATTTGTCCGAAATGGTATAGGGTTTCCTGCCTGAGTAGGAGGTTGGACTAGATGACCTCCAAGGTCCCTTCCAACTTTATTATTATTATCACGTCTCCATTCAGCTCTTACATGCAGAGAGTGCGTAGGAGTGCCCAGTTTCTGAAGTTCATCACAAGAATGTCAAGAAGCCTCAGAGTTCTGGCAACTAAGGGTAAGTAGAATTGGATAGAGTAAAGGACAAATGGAAACATAAAAGTAGTAAGTATGCAAATGGAAAAGACAATGTTTGGGGCAGAAATAAGAGAAATGAAAAGAGCAGACAGAATATGGAGCATTCTTTGGTTTCGAGGGGTTCTTGGTGCTCTCTGACCTTGCTTGTTTTCTTGTAGACATTTCAATACCCAAAGTAGGTAACATCATCAGTGCTGGTAAGGAGTGCAGTTTGCTGTCAGTTTATATTCTAGTGCAGGGGTAGGCAACCTTGGCTCTTTTATGACTCGTGGACTTCAACTCTGTTCTAGTGGCTTGCCTGTCAGTGTTGGAGGGGGTGGTCTTAGAGATTATTTGATTGGGCTGTTTGCTGTTGGCTTCTTTGGCAGTTTCTTAATTGGGGTATTGTTTACTTGACTGTTGGTCTGATGTTACTCTTGGAGTGAATATATGCTAATCTGGATGCTGATTGCTGGTGGAGAGGTGCTAGGGTCTTTTTGTTCCTTTTTGGGTTGGGTGATAGTCTCTTTTGCATAGTCTATAGATGTTGTTAATGTCTATGTGTCTATTGATGGCTGATTTGTTAAGAGTGTCAGGCTTCTAGAAATTCTCTGGTATTTTTGGACTCAGCTTAGTCTCCTTTATTATTTTTTGTTTTATTTAGCAAACAATAGATTGGTTGCAGAGCATTCTTAATAGAGTTCCACTATGAGGAAAACCTGAAAAGCTGCCTTCAAAGTTGAGTTTCTCCTGAACACAACAACATACTACAGGCTTTTGGAAAAAGAAGGAATAAACCACTGATATTGCCTCTTTGTCTATGCCCTCCAAGGTGGAACTTCTGTTAGATAATCACATGAACACATGTATCTCACATGAACAGAAGGATCTCTTCCTTTCATGAAACAATTAACCTGTTCCAACCAAAAAAATTTAGACCTATTTTATTTTAAAAAGCATGTCTGCTTTAAGTTACCTGCAAACCATGCTTCCAGGATCCAGCCTTACCAGCTAAAATTCATTAATTTGGTATTCCAGGTTTTTTTGTAAGAAGGAAACAAAATAGAAGAATCATAAGAAAACAAGGGAGCCTGCTTATGTATATTTCTTTAAAAAAAATAATTTGAGACAATAAAAAAAATTAAAGTACCAGAAAATTACAAGTGAAAGAGAATACTATTCAGACTGCTATCATTCCTCCTGTAAAATTCTGTGATTAAGATAAGGCAATTGCACTTTCCTGAAGGTATCCATGAGATACGTTTATTTTGCTTTTATTTCAATAAGAGGACATCTGGTGGTATCAACCTGAAACTGCATCCTTAACAGGATTAAACTTCTAACAGTTTAGAACAGTGGTGGAGAACCTATGGCACGCATGCCAGAGGCAGCACTCAGAACCCTCTCTGTGGGCACGCGTGCCGTCGCCCCATCCCCGCCTCCCCCACGGCCCCCTCCTCACCAATAGCCCCCCAGAGGAGAGTCGCCCCTGGGTGCGGCCCGCACGGAGCAGCACAGTCAAGGACATTACAGCCGGGAAGACTTTAACAAGACTCCGCCCTTGTGCCCTGTCGCACGCAGATGATGCTGCGGGATGCGGGCAGAGGGCGTGGCCACTATGGCACTGCTGGGCCACCTGGATGATCTGCTGCGGCAGGCCGTGGAGGCGGTGGGTGGCCCTGCAGGTGGGTGAGGCAAGGCGGGGCGAAGGCAGTTTTGGGGCACTCGGTCTCTAAAAGGTTCGCCATCACTGGTTTAGAAGTTGACCATTCATGGAACCACAATCAAGCCACTGAAGGCCTCCATATGAGGCTTCTATTATACATTCATTCTTCCTTATTCACAGAATTGTACAAGGAGTCCCTGTGTAATTTCTGTGGCGTTCCTTCTCACAGAAAATTATTTAGGAAAGAAAAGGTAGAACGTTGCCACAATATAATTTGACTGGTAGCACTTGAAGTTATATAAAAATTGCATCTGAAAGCATTTTAAGAAATAAGAGAGTTTCAGCATGCCTAGGAGAACCACAGTTGTCAAAATTATTCACTAAAAGCCATAGAGAATATTCCCTCACTCAAAATCAGAAAAACTAATGAAAAAAGTAAATTACTTATTTTGCTAAAAACTATTCAGGAAGCATTAGTTTCTCTTGTTATGAGAAAAATAGAAAATAAAGAAATCTGAATTTACTTTTCTATGTTGTAATCTAGATGACCTTGTCATCTACATAACCAGTTTGGAGTCCTTGGTACTCTCCAAGCTTGGTTGTTTGCTTGCAGGTGTTTCATTACTCAACTAGGTAACATCATCAGTGTTACAGGGTGTGGGGTTTGCTCCCTGTTTAAAGAAAATAACTTCTCCTGCCAGTGTTGATAAACATGTAATCTTCTTGGGCAGCGAAAGGTACTATATATATATAAACAAGGAGCAATCTTCACACTAACAGGAGCTGCTGATGTTACCTAGTCAGATAATGAAATGTCTGCAAGCAAACAACCAAGCTCAGAGAGATCCAAGAACTCCACAGTTCAACACTAAATTACACATATTCTCCTCTTTTTAAGCCATTTTTGGGTTAAGAAAAGGAAAACAAAAAATCAGGAGAAATGGCTGATAAGGGAAAGATAAGATTGATGTATTATGTTTCCAGATGCTTCATTTGTTGTTTGTTTGTATGATTTATTGATCATCTCAATCTGAGAGGACTTTTTCTAAATGCACATGGAATAACAATGTTGTTGTAGTTCAGTAGCCTAGAACAGAACAGATTCAGTGTACATCTCCTTAAGCTCAGGAAGAGAGACATTTATTTACTCCCTATCTGTTTTCACAAAGATAAAAATCACAATCAATGAAGATATAAATGGAATGCTTATTAATAGCATACATTCTTCTCTCCTGTGAACCCAATAAACTTGATCAAGTTCAGAAATCCTCCTTATGTCCTACCATCATCTGAAATACCATAAGTGCCAAATAAATCTAGAGCTTACCTAGTTGTAGTACCACATTCCTACAAGTCTGCCTTCAAGGAGAATTGTCTGATGCTGTCTTTATCTTCTTTTCAGCTTTAGAGGAGCAAATTTTAATTGCCTAAGTGTATTCTTTTTATATCAGGCTTTTAACTGCTTGTCAAATTTGTCCCTGGTTGATTTTATTGAGTGTTCATATATGTAAGAACTATGGATCAAGACTGGATAATAAATATTTTAATAAAATCAGATAAATAAGCAAAAAATTTAATCAAACTGTAAAGGGACAACAATACAGAAATCAAGAATGCTAACTTGAATTCAACATGTTGGCTGCAGTGCTCTCTGCTGGCAACCAGTAAATTACCCAAATAATGTATGCTGCTATATATTTTCTTAGCCTTTTTATGCACAATCCAACAACTATTTCTGACTTATTAAAATAAATAAATAAATCACTATCTGCTTAAAAGCAACAACAAACAAATCTTGTTTTGATCTAGCATCTTGAGAATGTCGTCAGAATTGGGTGCATTTCCTTGGAGATGCAGTTCCACTAATAAAACTGCCCTTATAAGGACTGTTTTGTCCACAGCAACTTAAACTAAATCATCTGGATCATGGGTGTAAAACTTGCCACATCATGTGACATGTTACAACGTATCGTGACTTTTTTTTTGCATTGCCAGAGCTGGGGTGGGCGCGGCCTCTGTATGATGTAACCGGCCCACGGGCCAGCAGTTTGACATCCCTGATCTAGATCACCACAGTGAGGCATTCCAATAAATACCTTCAAAGACCTCAATATTCAGGCAATAAAAAGGTTTTACAGGTTAGCACTAGCAGTTTAAATTGTGTCTGGAAACAAAAATGAGATATTTGTAAACTAGTGAGAAATGTTTTATGTGCACTGCCCAAAATTGCTTTTAGTGAGATGGCTGGCTACATAAATGTGATAACGAACTAATTAACCAAAAATAAATAAACCCAAAAATAATCAAGCCCCAGCTTAAAACATTCTCAGACAATATTGGAGGGGATTCAGATAGCAAGGCCTGAACAAAGCACCACTTCAAGATTTCTATACATGAAAAAGATCACAAACACACACACATACAAACAGAACCAAGGATCGTCTAAGGCAATAAATAATGGATGGTGGAATTCTAATATAAACCTATTTAATCACAAACAAGGTCAATATTAAGAAAAAAGGTATTGAGAGTTCAAAAGCAAATTTCCAAATAGTCAAAATACATGCTCATTTATTTTAGCAATTACTCTTGTTAAACAGTAGAAGTTTAATAAATAAGGGGTACTCAGTGATGTTATACTTACAACTTAATGTATTCTTATGAATAGGGGTATTTTCAAAGCTGGCAAATTCTGGCAAGAAATAAATAGTTTTATGAAGATTTTTTTAATGTGATAAACATTACCAATAATATATAACCAATTCTTGGCAAAAGAGGCAAATTAGAGAAAATAATTTTTACTACTCAGACAATAAAAAGTTCAATAAGTTATCAGATCATGATTTTTTGCCTAACAGATTATGATTTGTGGAGTTCTTAGTTGCCCTATTAACTTGGTTGCTTGCTTGAAGTCTTTCATTACCCAAGTAGGTACCATCATCAGTGCAAATGAGTGTGATTGTGCTGCCTCTTTATATACAGTAGCTTGCCCTGCCAGGTTTTGTTTTTGGGGGGGGGAATGTTCCCTCTTTGATGGTTCCTTGCTTAGAGTATTGTTTTCTGCCTGCTTGTTTGTCCAGTGTTGTTCTATGATTATCTGAATGCTTGGTTTCTTCTCCATTATTTATTGTCTCTTTTGAAAGGCATGTAAATGGGTAACTTTGTGTGTCTATTGATGGTTCATTTGTCTGAATGTCAAGCTTCCAGAAATTCCTTAGCAGTTTTATATTTGGCTGAGCAGAATATATTATTTGAAGAGAATTAATTTGTTCTGACGTTCAACATATAGACCTGCGAATCTTTCTGAAGATGAATAATTGATCAGTAAATTCAAAGGATAACATGGAACGTGGAAGGTAAAATGGACTATCCAATCACACCTACTAAATACTCTTCTTCATCTGTTACCCAAAAATAGGCATTTAATTCACTTGGAATTAAAAATATTTCTTAGTAGCTGCAAAATTAAATGTATGTCCTTGTTCATTGCAGTGTGAATCTACCAATGAGTTTGAGTCTCCTCGTCTGACCGCTTTCTTGTGTTTTTCCAATCTAATGGTTAGCTTCCTTCCCATCTATCCTACATAGCCCCTGTGACTATGTAGGACAGACTGGGAGGAAGCTAACCAGCAGATTGAAAGAACACAAATGAACAATCAGACAAGGAGACCCAAACTCATTGGTAGCTTCATACTGCAATGAACAAGGACATATATTCAATTTCACTACTAAGTATTTCTTAGTAGCTGCAAAATTAAATGTATATCCTTGTTCATTGCAGTGTGAAGCCACCAATGAGTTTGGGTCTCCTTGTCTGACCATTCACTTGCGTTCTTGCAATCTGGTAGTTAGCTTCCTCCCACTTTGTCCTACATAGTCACAGGGGCCATGTGGGTTAGACAGGGAGGAAGCTAACCATTAGATTGCAAAAACACAAGCAAGCGATCAGATGAGGCTGAGGACAACATGCCCGAGGGGCTGCAGAAGTGGCCACGCGGGCTCCTGTTGGACGGGGTTGTTGGTGCCGCCGCCATAAGGCAGGTGTTGGGGCATCAGAGGCCTGGCTGTGGTGGCCCTGGGGTAAGCGGGTGCGGGACATGTGGGGCAGCTCCACCCCCTAAGATCGTTCAATATTAGTTGCAAAATTAAATGTATATCCTTGTTCATTGCAGTGTGAAGCTACCAATGAGTTTGGATCTCCTTGTCTGACCATTCATATTTAATTTTGCAACTAAGATTGTTGGATGAGAAGGAAAACTAGTTTATGGTTCAGGTCATAGTAGCAGAACATGGGAATACTGTTACATTGTAGCAGGGTTGGTATCTGAAAGCAGATATAGAATTATCCATACAACCTGGGTCTTTATGCAACAACGGTGATGATGAGGCTAAGGCAAATGTCTCTGTAGTGTAAGTACTGGAGAAGTACATAGTCTGTAATTTCTATGCGTCCAGAGTCACAGGAGCATTATCTCTTCAGGTAGGAGATCTTCCTGAAGGAGCCTTCAAGGACAACTGAGGAAAGGGCATGACATAATGTAAAGGCCCTCCAATGTATGAGAACTTTGAGTTTTGTTAATATGCCATAGGGCATATTAATATAGGGGAATATACAAGTTTAGTGTACACACACACAAAATATAATACCAAGGGCCTCATACAGCATGCACAACGGGCCGTTCGATGGCCTATACATATGGCTAGCCATTTACATCATGCAAAATGTTAACATTTTAATGTTTTAGTGTTTAGTTTTAATATGGTTTTATATGTTGTTTTAACTTTTGATTGAAAGCCTCCCTGAGTTGATTAGAAGATAGGCAGCTGTATAAACGTTTTAAATAAATAAAATAGGTTGCTTGACGTTAGCTTAGCAGGTTGTGAAAAATACATTGCTAATATATTTAAGGTAAATTTCCCACCTTCCCTGCAGAAGCTCACGTATATAACATTCCCTTCTCCTCCAATGCGATGTAGGTTCACAGGGATCATGAGAGGCCGGGGTTTGCATCTTGACATGCTGAGAGTTTTTGCAACATTAGTTTGTAACGTGTACAATTTAGAAGAATCAGTGTTTCTCAACCTTGACAATTTTAAGGCATGTGGACTTCAACTCCCAGAATTCCACAGCCAGCAATGCTGGCTGTGGAATTCTGGGAGTTGAAGTCCACATGCCTTAAAATTGTCAAGGTTGAGAAACACTGATTTAGATGGACATGCGAGTTGAAAAAGTATGATTGTCTCAAAGTAACCGACCAAGCTTAAATCTTATCACTACAAAACAGAGGCCGAATTAATACGACCCCAGCAAGTGTAGCTGATTCAACAAGCCTCGCTTTTCAAATTATGCTTAATTATACCCGATGCTAAGCGCGACCCAAGTCGGAAATGCTTTAGAAGAGGGCGGGACACGTTGTACGCGCGCAGTTTCTTGACATTCCTCCCTTCCTATCAGATTTCGAGGTCCCCAGTGACGTCCCGATAGACGCTGATAGTGGCGTACAGTCATCCAGACTCCGCCCACCGATATAAAGGCTTGCCCGGGGGCCGGCTTTCATTACGCTACGGGATAGGCCGTAACTGCTAAGCGGCTCTTCGGACCATTGTTCCGCAACTGCTTTCGGCTCTTACCTCTATCCTTTCCCCCTCCCCTTTCCCCTCCTCTCTCCTTTTCTAGGTCGCGGGGATGCCGCGTGTCTATATCGGCCGCTTAAGTTACCATGTGCGGGAAAAGGACATCCAGCGTTTCTTCAGCGGCTACGGCCGCTTGCTCGAGGTCGACTTAAAAAACGGGTGAGGAAGAAGGGGCAAGGGGAAGTAAGGCCTAGCGGCTTCTTTGGAGGCTCGTGGCGCGAGCGGCCGGCCGGCCGGAGACGCTGGTAAAAGACGGCCTGACCGCGGCAGGCCTGCCATTGCCTCCTCTCGGGCCGCGTGGCGTCGCGTTCAAGATGGCGGCCAAACACAGCTTCGTCCCTTTTGTCCCGTTACGGGGGGTGGGGGGGTGGTGTTGTAGAGCGTATCCTTATCGCAGTCGTGCATAGGCACCCTTTCCACGTACACGCTCCGCGGTCGCACCAGGCGGCGGCGGCGCAGATCCTCTCCGGCCGAATCGCGGGCGTCCCTTGCCGGGGCAGTGGGAGGGGAAGCCCTGAAACGTGGCGGTCGATCTCCGTGGCCTGATGGCGCCTTCTCTCCTCTTTTCTTCCCGCCACGCCCCGCCTTTCCTGCAGCTACGGCTTTGTGGAATTCGAGGATTCCCGGGACGCCGAGGATGCCGTTTACGAGCTGAACGGCAAGGATCTGTGCGGGGAGCGGGTCATCGTCGAGCACGCCCGCGGGCCCCGCCGCGACCGGGATGGCTACAGCTACAGCAGCCGCAGTGAGTGTGGCTCCGTTGCGGCCTCCTTAGGCGCGCGGGGACAAGCCATGGGGTGCCGGGGAAGAGGAGCGCAAGTGGGGCGAATGGGTGGCCCTGAACGGGGGTGGGAGGGAGCTGATAGAGGAGGATTCCTTGGACCTTAATTTTGGAAGGGTGGGTGGTTAACAATCCCTGTTGTCCGAAGGGAGGCTACATTCCCCCTCTGGATTTCAAGCTGACGTTTTCTTGACGGGGATTGGGCATTCTCGGTGCGAATGGCACTCATAAGTGTAGAACTACAGGAGGGAGGGGGGCATATTGGGAGTTCTATATACAATACTCACTCACTGCTCTTAATTTAAATACATTTGGCATAAAGCTTCCAAAGAAGCAGGAAAGCAAATGGGAGGTTTCCCACCATGTAAAGCTGTTACTTAAAGTGGTCACAGCTGTTACAAATTAGCTTATGCCTTAATATGAATATTTTG
Source organism: Protobothrops mucrosquamatus (assembly GCF_001527695.2). Taxonomy (NCBI): domain Eukaryota; kingdom Metazoa; phylum Chordata; class Lepidosauria; order Squamata; family Viperidae; genus Protobothrops; species Protobothrops mucrosquamatus. The sequence continues at coordinate 245,368 of NW_015388822.1, forward strand.
CTTAGAAATTAGAAGAGAGAGGGTATGCTTTCACAGAAGGCGGCCATGTTAATTTGGAGACAAAATAACTAATGCAACACCCGTTTAATTTAATCTTCCCTACAAAAAAATTGGATGCATTTGGTAGAATTTTGTATAATGGTTAAGAGCAGTAAGGTAGACCTATTTTGGTTTCGGGGCATGTTGGGGAGGTGGAATTTCTTGCAATTTGTATGTTTTTTGAAGTTGTTGCATGTTCAATTCAAATTTTTTAACAAGTCCTTGATGTTTCAATTTAAAAGTGACCAGTGGGGCTGAGGCTGTGTCCACTGAGGCTAAGATGACTGCCTTTCCTGATTGGCCATGGCTTTTCCATACATTGTGTGACCCTTGCCCTATGACCCTTTGGCTGACCTTACCGGAAGCCATGACGACAGCAGCCTTTTGCCATTAGACGCAGGGTGATGGTGAGGATTCCAAGGGTTAGACAAAACTGGTTAAACTGAACTAGGTGACTGTTACCTTGCGTGTGTTGTGGCCAAACCACCACCATATACCTCATACTGTGATGTAAGTACTTAGTGTAAACTAGTAAACGTTTTTGTAAATGTAGAAATGCATGTAATCAGTTAAGTTTTATATTTTACAATGTTCTGTAAAATAAAACTTAGCGAGGTAAATCTAATAAAGGTGCAGTCACTCTCTAACAGAGTTTAGGAGCACAGTCTTGTAGGATTTTAGACTTTGATTTGCCTTTTAATATATAAAATATGGCGAATTAAAATTTTGTGGAGGATTAGAAAAATAAAGTCCTACTCCTGTAAATACAATTTATAGACTAGAGTGAACTAATGTATTTGCTTTTCTTATAAGGTCAGTAACTTTCTTATCTTTGTATGATAAAGGTGGTGGAGGATATAGCAGTCGGAGAGCATCAGGAAGAGATAAATATGGGCCACCTGTTCGTACAGAATACAGATTAATAGTTGAAAACCTTTCCAGTCACTGTAGTTGGCAAGATTTGAAAGTAAGTTAATATACAAATATTTTCTAAAAAGCCAATTTTACATGTCATTTTTGGTACATCTTGTAAAATACGAGAAAGTTTCTTTGAGTTCACTGAAGCTTAAATTTTGGCTAAATAAAGATTTCATTTCAGGATTTCATGAGGCAAGCTGGTGAGGTAACCTATGCAGATGCCCATAAAGAGCGGACAAATGAAGGAGTAATAGAATTCCGTTCTTACTCTGACATGAAGCGTGCTTTGGATAAATTGGATGGCACAGAGATAAATGGACGAAAAATCAGGCTAGTTGAAGATAAGCCACGATCAAGCCATAGACGATCTTACTCCGGCAGTAGATCAAGGTATTTATAAAACTGGTTTTTACTTGATATGAAAGATCCTTCAGGACTAAACTATACATTTTGTTATTTTAAAACCACTGATGTAGTCTTTCTCTTGTTTCCAATGCATCAGGTACACTAGAATTTTGTTCAGAAAATACGTTTTACTAAAAATTTGTCTTGCATCATTTATTTTCAAGCTTTTGATTGGAATGCTATTCATCTGTGTAATAAGACATTTTGATGATTAATACGTTTTGTGTGTTTGTATAATACCACTTTTGGAAAAGATATTTATGTACTTACACTGTATAACGAAGAAAAAAACTGATTCCCTCACATGCATTACAATACTTATTTGTAATATACTCTTTTTTTAGATCCCGTTCTAGAAGGCGATCACGCAGTCGAAGTCGTCGCAGCAGCCGGAGTAGATCCCGTAGTGCCTCAAAAAGCCGATCACGGTGAGGGCATAGTTTATAATAGGTGTTTTACCATTGACAGTATATTAGATATATTTAATAATACTTTTTAAAATAAGCATAATTTAAGAGTGGTTTTTTTTAGCTCTAAATCTAGATCTCGGAGTAAAGACCGATCACGTTCCAGATCAAAAAGTCGAAAATCTAGATCAAAGAGCAAGTCGAAAGTGAAATCTAGCAGAGATTCACGATCAGGCAGCAGATCCAAAGAAAAATCTCGGAGCAGATCCAGGTCTGTGTCTCGTTCACCTAAAGAAAATGGAAAAGGAGAACCAAAGTCTAAATCAAGGTCACAAAGCAGATCTCATTCCCGTTCTCCAGTGCAGCATCAACCTGCAAAGGCTCATTCTGAGTCTCCACCCAAAAGAGCTGTGTCACGATCCCATTCAAAGTCACATTCAAAATCTCGTTCGCGGTCAAGATCCAGTTCACAAGATTAAGATTGGAGCTATTTTAATGCGATTATGGAACATTGTATGGGCAGCCAGAAGTCTTTTTTTAATATTAGTATTTGGTTATCTGTTTAATTTCAGAAAGAAATTGTCTTGTTCACCAAGTAAACAAGACAAAAGATTTGAAGTACTTAAAACTTTCTGAGATATGTACAGGAATATCAGTAAAAAAGTTTTTCTTTTGGGGATAGAAATTAAGACAGGTTTGTTTTTTTTATTGGAGCCACAGCTGAAGTAATATGCTGGGGAGTGGAAAAAGGGTTTTATATACAACTTTTGAGTGTGAAGATTTTGGAAATGGTAATATTCCCTAAATATTTCCATTATTTTATAATTATGGAGGTTAGTTTTATGAATTAAGGCTTTCTTCTAAAAGCATAGAAGAGCTGTATTGAACAAATCAGAGATGCTTGTAATGCTAATCCTTGAGTATAAATTGGAATATTTCATTGTGCTGTACCATAAGTTGCCAAAAGTAACCTGTTTTTTTTTTCATTGTGTTGAGGCAATATCACTTAATAAAAATGATTATCTCTAACTATGCATGGTATAGTTTTGCCTAACACCTTAAAACTAATAAGTGTTTAACCTATTGAATAAGAATTTCAGGTGCCAGATAACAATTCTCAGTTTATTCATTAATTTTGCAGTTACTCTTTTTCTGAAGGAAAAAAAATATTACATGGTCTAAATTTGATAACAGTTTGGAACCCAGTATTCCTCCCTCCCTCTTCTACAAGCAGAAATCCACTCAACTAATATATTTGTTCTTTCCCTTCTGCTGTAGTACGTCACATCCTTTTCCCAGATTTGGAAGACATGGATGGCTACAGTTAGAAGGGGTATTTTTTTCCTAGTTTTTTTTACTACTGGAAGCAGTTTGATTAGTGAAAAATTCTAAACTGTTAGGATTAGGGCTCCAGTTATCTAAAATAAGTATGTGTGGGGTGAAATCCAATCACCAAGCTTACATGTAATCGATAAGTTTAGTAAAACAATACTAGTACAATCTTATAATCTTTATACAATGTGTAGTTTGACTTGTATGAAATTAAATCAGTGACTCAAATGTTTGTGTCAGTGTAACTTTATTTAGTAGATAGTATTATACATTAAATTGATTCAGGTAAAATTCACTTCTGATCGTGAATAAATGAGAAATAGCTATTATGATCTATCCCATATTGTAATTACCTTGCTACTTCCACTTCTGTATTTATTTCAGTGTTAATAGTGCCTGGGGAGTTTCTCATTTTTAGGTTATTATGTTGCAATATATTCTACAAATCTTTTGCAGGGGAAGGTTGCCTTAAAATCAGTTTTTGACTTTTGGCAATTGCCTGTCTAGTCACTGCAATTTTCTTGGCAATTTTTTTTCAGAAGTGGTTTGCCACTGCCTCCTTCCTAGGGCTGAGACAGAAACTGGTCCAAGGTCACTCAGCTGCTTCATATCTAAAGTGGGACTAGAACTTTCCCAGTTTCTAACTCATAACCTCTACACCAGATTGGCTTATTAGTGTCATCTTGCCCTATCCTTGAATTATTTTTCTGTGTTCACTGGAAATGTTAAGCAGCCCTTCCCTAGTTGCAAGTTTTTAAACCTATATACTACCAATAAAGCTACCAATAAAAAAAAATATTTGTAGCTTGGTTGAAATGAGTCCCTGGTGCTTTCTGAACTTGATTGTTTTCTTGCAGATGTTTCATTACCCAAATTAGGTAACATCCATAGCAATAGCACTTAGAATTATATACTTCTTCATAGTATTTTACAGCACTCCCTAAGTCAGCATATGGCCCCCAACAATCTGGGTCCTCATTTTACTGACCTTGGAAGGATGGAAGGCTGAGTCAACCTTGAGTATCGGAGGAATTGGATTCCTGGCAGTGAGCAGAGTTAGCCTGCACTACTGCATTCTAACCGCTGTGCCACCAGGGCTCTAGTCCATGCTAGGCTGGTGTTGCCTAGTTTGTATGATGACATGTCTGCAAGAAAACAACCAAACTGAAAGAGCACCAAGGACCCCTCATATTTCAAGCTGGTTTCTAAAGTTTAATTAAGCTGGTCCAATTAAAAAATTGTCTTTAAAAAATCAATGTGCTAATTGTATCCTGTATTGTAAAATAATGCGAGCTTTATTCTTAATAGCAAAAGTTTTATTTTGTTCTTTAGCACAGAAACAAATTGAAGTTAGAGAAGGACCCAGAAATCATCTATTATTATTTCTGAGATGTTTAGGGATTAATGTAAGTAGTGGTCTCTTTATTAATATGGTTCATTATGATAGTTAATTGCCCTAGTTTTCATACTTACGAAATTGGAAACTTTAGGATGATTATTTGAAGGTTATTCAAAAACTTGGATCTGTCATACTGTATTAGAATTTACTGCCTCTGCACGGTAGTGAAAAATAGGAATTTGATCTACTGATGTTCTTGTCTCTTGATAATATTAAGATGAAATGAACATCCCAGTCCCTTGTCAGTGTTTGTTAAAAGTGGCACTAAATAAATGGTGCTTACAACCAGTCCTCAAGGTTCTGGCCATCTCAGCATCCCCATGGTCATGTGATCGCAATTTGAGCTCTTGGCAACTGGCTTGAGCTTGATGTCCTGTGGTCACATGATTGCCATTTGCAATCCTTCCTGCTGGCTTCCCAGAAGCACAATCAATGGGGATGCCAGCAGGGAAGGTCACAAATTGCTCTTGTAAATTATTCCCGCTCCCCCCTCCCACTGTCTTCTCTGCCTTCTGCCACGCCTGCCTTGCCAGCCACCTGGCACTCACTTGACAAATCTGCAATTGTTTAATGATGGCACCACTAAGTGATGTGGTCACTTGACATTGCAGTTTATGACCGCATTGCTTAGAAACAAAGCCTAATCCCAATTACATTGTCAAGTGATAGCTGACAGAAAATGGCATAAGTTTTCTTTATTCTGGAATTTAGAACTTTTTGTTATTAGGAAACTTGTTAAGCCCAAATGACAAGAGTTATGTTCTGCAGAGAAAATAGTGTTTGTAGCTATTAGCACTTCAAATATTGCATAAATTTGGAGTGACTTCTGATTAAAACCAAGGAGCCTGGTCAGTTTCAGTTGTCAGGAAAGGCATAACTCTGAAGTTAAATGTTACCATCTTAAAATATAACCATGTTTTTAAATTTTGAATGGGTGCAACTGACCTACCTGCAAATAAAGTTGAAGGCTTTTGGTGAGGTCCCTTCCAACTCTGTTATTCTGTTAAACAAATAACCAAATAATGTTAAATTGCTGAGTATGCAGAGAAAACATATGTTGCTTACCAATTTGGGAAATAGTACTGCTAGACAAGGGTCGTTTTAAAATTTTCTAATCTAATTCAAAGATGTGCTTGTTAAATCATAGATTGAATTGATAGAATTTATTTCATCTCAATACTGTGATAGAGTAGGATAAAGACCATGGATTACTGTCGCCCCTGGCCATTTTTGAACAACTTCTCCAATTTGGAATCCACCCTCTGTGTTGGGTATTTGGGCAGTGTGTAACAACCCTTTCAGAATTCTAAGATGGAGAAGGCTGTTAGGATAATAGGTCCAGTAAATATCCGCTCCAATATATGCTGTTCACTGTTTACGCTGTATTTAATAGATATATTTACTGCTAGAGTAGATGGTCTCTAGGTAGCCTGCATAACTCATTAAAAATGCAGTACAATATATAAACATAATAGCAATCCAACCAGCAATTGTGCATGAAGATAAGCTAAAATATAGCTGCTGGAATATGGCATCATGGGTTAACCCGCTAAATTCCATTTAGATGTCAATGGATATGCAACAAACTCTTAAAGGCTAATTAACGTTATTTCTATTGCAATGCAGGCATAGCTACAATTAGACGAAAAATAAAATGGGGAACATCTCTTTGTAGCCAAACTCATACAGCAGAATCAGTGTTGAGTAGCTGAGGTTTCCAGGAATGGCTTCAGTCATTTCCTTTCTTGCAAATCATCAGTTAGCCTTGCCTTAATTCTCAATGCATATTATGCATGTATTGATTATTTTATTTCCAAAATAATGTGACAATGTAAAATAGACTGGAAGTGTTTGAAGCATAAAATGTCAACATAAAATTTCAATCACTTCCCTGACGTCACCTTGCACATCTAGGATAATACAGGTTCACCCATCATCATTCTCCCAATTCTGAATAGATGGCTGGGTGCATAGATGCCCTCCGCACATTGAGTCAAAGAGTTGTAATAAATTATTTAAAATAACAATTAAGACAATTCACACAGAATATGATTATCCACAAATACTGGCTACAATAGTGAAGGGATCAAATGTTTCTGGGCTCTGTAGAACCATCTACTTGGCTACTGTAGGGGGGAGGGAATTGATAAGGTAAAGATTATGTTAAGTTTTGCATGCTTAATCAAAACCACCAGACTATCTCAGTAAGGGTAGGAACAACTACATTTAGTATAAACTCTCATTGTCTTTTATTACCAGATGTGACCTGTCCAAACACACAGATTTTACTAGTTGGAATAATAGGAAACAGTCTGACACAGTCGGGGGTGGGGGGAGGATATATGAGGAAAGACTGAAGAAGGCTATTTTCTCCCCTTCACTGCCCTACCAAGTACCCCTAATCAATTTCAGAATCAGCTTCAGAAGCAACATTACTGTTTTCCAGCTGCAACTAAGGAACCGGTGTGGATGTCTTCAAAGCTCAAGACCAGCATTTTCTTCAGAGTTTTTAACATTCCCCACAATATAGCTACCTACTTTTCTCTTAGAAAATGTACAGAGGATAAGTTTGGCCATATTTACAACTGCAGGTGCTACATACATCTCCCAACATTCAAAGTATTTACGAAGTCAAATTGTGCTTTAAGAAAACACCTTGAAAGTTGAACCTATCTACGATTACAGCATATACTTAAACTTGCTTCTCTGTTTTATTTCTGCCTCAGCAGAGACTTTGACTTAAAGTGATCATAGAAAAATCTGATTTTAAGATATTAATATATTGGGGGAGAGGGGATATGCGACAGGTAAGCAGAGTCAGGCTCCCTGTTTTTCACTTGAGTTCATTCCCTGGACATTCCAGAGTTCTTTCGCTGCATGTATAAATACACACTATTTTAAAGAATTATATGTTCTTGGTAAATCGCCATTAAGCTTATTGTCTCTTTTAACCTCTTACCTTTCCTTCCTTCCCATATAGTACAGTATAGTCAGCTTGCTTTGGGCCCAGGAAGTGAGCTTCCTCTTCTGCTGCACTTGCCTCTGAAACAGCATTCCCCCACCCACCATCATCAAAGATTCATATAGGGCCTTACTCATACTTTTATGTGAGCCATTAAAAATCTAGCTCCTCCCTTAGACTTTGAATTAGCATGTGATAAGGGCCTTTAAATCAAAGAAGACGTACGTGTAGTCTATACATTTCATTAATAAATAAATTGTAAATAATTTGTTGAGTAGGGTTTAAATCAGACTCATTTTCCTCTAACGATGCTAGGCAAAGAAACGGTTAACTAAAATTATTTTTAAAAACTCCATGGACAAATGATAATTTGAACTTGAGCACCTAGCCAATTTTAGCTCATCTGAAAAGATTTGGTTTTTATTTGGTTGGGAGACTACCTGAAAATAATAATAATAATAGTAATAATAATAATTAATAATAATAATAATAATAATAATAATAATGGTAAAGTTGGAAGGGACCTTGGAGGTCATCTAGTCCAACTCCCTGCTCAGGCAGGAAACCCTACACCATTTCGGACAAATGGCTGTCCAGTCTCTTCTTAAAATCTTCCAGTGTTGGAGCATTCACCGCTTCTGGAGGCAGGTTGTTCCACTGGTTAATTGTTCTCACTGTCAGGAAGTTTCTCCTTAGTTCTAGGTTGCTTCTCTCCTTGATTAGTTTCCACCCGTTGCTTCTTGTCCTGCCTTCAGGCGTTTTGGAAAATAGCTTGACTCCCTCTTCTTTGTGGCAGCCCCTGAGATATTGGAACACTACTATCATGTCTCCCCTCGTCCTTCTCTTCATTAAACTAGACATACCCAATTCCAGCAGCCGTTCCTTATATGCTTTAGCCTCCAGTCCCCTAATCAACTTTGTTGCTCTTCTCTGTACTCTTTCTAGTGTCTCAACATCTTTTTTACATTGTGGTGACCAAAACTGGATGCAGTATTCCAAGTATTAACACTTCACATGATCTTGATTCTATCCCTCTGTTAATGCAGCCTAGCACTCTGTTGGCCTTTTTGGCAGCTGCAGCACACTGCTGGCTCATATTTAGGTGATTGTCTACTAGGACTCCGAGGTCCCTCTCACAGTTACTACTATTGAGCAAGGTGCCACCTATGCTGTACTTGTGCATTTGGTTTTTCTTGCCTAAATGTAGAACCTTGCTTTTTTCACCATTGAATTTCATTTTGTTAGATAGTGCCCAGTGTTCAAGTCTGTCCAGATCCTTCTGTATCTTAAGCCTGTCTTCTGGAGTATTGGCTATTCCTGCCAGCTTGGTGTCGTCTGCAAATTTGATGAGTTCCCCATCTATCCCCTCGTCCAAATCGTTGATGAAGATGTTGAAGAGCACTGGGCCCAGAACAGAGCCCTGGGGCACCCTACTACACACTTCCCTCCATGTAGATGCGGTTCCATTGAGGACCACTCGCTGAGTACTGCCGGTCAGCCAGCTACAGATCCATCTGGTGGTGATGCTGTCTACCCCACAAATCTATTTTACTAACCAAGTAGTGGTCTGGAACTACTTTTAGAAAAGCTTTCATGCTTCCAAGGAACAGTTGTGATTGAACTGGCGTCACATAGCACATGTAATTACAGTTTGCTTTTAAATCAGAGCAATGGATAAAAGCTAAGCAATTTGGCTTTCCATTAAGAATAAAATTCAAAAATACTTAATAAGAATGCCCTTGAGGCTGAAGGCATTGTAAAGTTAATAAAATGATTTTCAGAATAAAGATGACAAATTGCTTAATGCAGAAGTCAACATTTCTATATTACAACCCATGCTACTGTTCTCTATTCTCAGAGACAAATGGAATTACATAGAAACAATCAGAATGCTCAATCAGTAGCACACATTTACTATACTTGCTTTTCTACTTCAAGCTTGGAGATCTTATGTTTAGTTCACACGTTGCTCTTTTAATAAAGATATGTGTGAATACAAATAGCTAGAACTCAAATGCTTAGGAAGAATTATTTCTGCCAGTAGTGAGACCTCTTTGTGTTATCATGCTGTAAGAACTGGCATATCTTACTTTTAAAAAGAAAAAGTAGCAATAACTACTGAATTTGCACCAAATCAAACCATATGCAGGCATATATGAATTAGCAGTTGTCCATTGCGGCAATAACTACCACTACTAACTAATAACTAAAATTGGAGGTCTAAATAAAGCATTCCCGCATATAAAAGGCACTACTGTTTACAGAGAGAATGGATAGCTGCAGAGTACAACACTTTTGACTTCCTTGTGCTACAGAGATAAAAGAATTGTACCATAGGCTCCATTGGGACCAAACACTCTTTCCAGATTATTAGCATTCAATGAAATCTGCTGATGTCAGTCTACACAGTCCAAAGCTTGTACAAAAAAAAATGTCTGCTGCTAAGCTGGGTAAAAACAAATACAGTTACATTAAAAAAGCAGCCTTAGGTCAGGAAATTCATTAAGGGAATTATATTACAATGTGTTTAGAATTATAATTAAAGAAAACTCAGAAGAAGACATTTAGGCACTGTATTCAATCAGTCCAGGCAGAAATTGAAAATTAGAGCATTTACAATGGATGCTGACTAGCCTCAGCATGACCATATCTGCTCATATTGGACTACTAAACTACTCTTATTCTATGAAATGTTTCCTATTTTTGCCTTCTTGTAACTTAAATGCATTACTTGATTTTATTTCCTATAGAAAGATTATTTCACATGGTTTGGAAATTATGTTTCAATTGTCACAAGACTGATTCGAATTTGAAAATTATTTTTGCCTTCTAGAATATTAACAACCCCCTTTGTGTTATTGGCAAATTATCTTGTTATCCTCTCATCTAAGTTATTAATAACATGCTAAAGAATGCAGGGCTCAGGAATAAATGTTATACATCCCACTTAATATTGTACTACATTTAATGAGGAAATATTGATGAGCATTTTTCAGACAATTTTCAAGCCAGCTATGTATTCATGTAAATACTATGCCTTCCAGCCCATATTTTACTACCTTGCTAATCAGAATGCCATGGAGCGTTTAGACAATGTTTTGCTGAAATCAGGGTATATTATATCTGCAACTTTCCCATAATCGTATGTTTAGACTAACAAGTCTGGCAAACAAATCCGGGGCTATCTTCTGGGAATTACCATTTTATAAACTAAGGCATTTTATCAAGCTCAGTTTTTCAACCCTTTCTCTTTGCTCTGCATTTTATTCTTTGTTGTATTTTGTTGTTGTTTTTTATCTGATAGAACAGTGTTTCTCAACCTTGGCAACTTGAAGATATGTGGACTTCAACTCTGGAATTCCCCAGCCAGACAGTGTTACAAAAAGACTAATAAAATGTTGCTGTCTTCATTGAAAGTATTGAAGTATAACAGAACAACAGAGTTGGAAGGGAGCTTGAAGGTCTTCTAGTCCAACCCCCTGCTCAGGCAGGAAATCCTATACCATTTCAGATGAATGGTTGTCTTCTTTAAAACTTCCAGTTTTGGAGCATTCACAACTTCTGGAGGGAAGTAGTTTCACTGATTAATTGTTCTAACAGTCAGTATTGAAAGTATTCCTTCTTGTTCTTGTAATTTAAATGTACCAAAGAAAACACATGTTTTTTATTTTAGTTTCTGTTCCTAGCCTTAACTTAATCTGAGGTTTAATTTATAAATAACAGCATATTCCTCTTGAGAGTCCTATGGGGCTGAATCTACTAGATCATGGTCAATAATAGACTGAGTGGTAATAAAGTATTGTTTCATTTTATTCAAAATGTAAAAAAATACTGGAGCAATATAATTCTTTTTTTAAAAAAAACTTTTTAATATCCAAACAAATCTCCATATTTGACTTTATTTGGATCAACATCCATTAATGTAGTTCACTGTTACAAAAGATGTTTTTGAAAGAACACACAGTTAACAAATATTCGTTATGTATCTAGTTAAGACAAATTAGTTTGTTTGTTATATTTATGTAGCATAATCAATTAACATCTCAGGGATTGCAGGACAGTAGACTGTTGCCAGTAAGCTGCTATTAAAATTATTTGGGGGGAAACCTAAACTATAATGACAAATCCCAGTCCTTTGATTTCTATAAATCTTTCTATGAATGCTTTTTCAGATCACTGGCCAGGATCACTGGCCAATCACTGAGGATCTCTGCCCAATAATGAGCCTACTGTCTGATTGCGGAGCCAAAAAAATGGCTCTTCTTCCTTGATTCCTGCATGTTTCTCTGTTCCTCCTAAACAAATTAGCAATGAGAAAAGCAAAGAGAATCGGCAGCCTCCATTTCTCCTGCTTCCTTTGGGCATTGTGCAATGGACCAAAGGGACAGAGCAAGCAAATGAAAAGCTGTAAAAAGAAAAAAAAATGAGGTTTTTACCAGGAACATCCAATAACAGAATCTCTCAGGGATTTCAAAACCCAGAGTTAGCACAATACAAATGTATTAGCACAGCTTTCAATAGAATTACATATTAAACCAGCAGTTTTCACAGATGATGCTCAGTCTTTTCATTTTTAATTTCTCATATCTATCAAGTACAAAGTACCCCATATATATCATCTTATAGGCAGTGTCAGAGAAAAGACAGTGACCACCCCCTTCCCATCCCTCAACAATCCAGGAACACTATATTCTTTTTTTTTACTACTGTCTTAAAACATATTCTACAAGCACTCTCATGCATATACTCATTCACATGTACACAATATGCATAGCAAAAAAGAAGGCAAATGGACATTTTAAAAAGTACCATTCTCCTCTTCTGATCAAGTGGATGAAAAGGAATTGGAAGATTTCAATGAGCTCCTTGAAGGAGATTCTCCAGTGCCATGCTTCCACTTTTATACATGGTCCTGGTATATGTATTTATTCACATAAATTTCCACACTCTTTTGACCTTATACCTTTTCTTCTTGTTTTGATGTGTTGTTTTCCTTCTCAAGGGAGTAAAGATGTTTCCTTTAGTTTGTTTCCATTTATCAATTGTAAACAATGTTACTTGATGGCTTAGTGTGCAGTTCTACCTCTAACTTGCCCTTTTGATCAGCTAGTAACAGAAGGAACCAGTAGGATTCAGGGACCATACCTGTAATCCTTAGGTTATGACAGCAATTGGGATTGGGAACTCCATTGCTACAACACTGGCACAAAGGTACATACATACCAAAAAGCCCAACAGTGAATGTATGCAAATGAAATCCTAGACTTATTTAGAAGTGGGAAATGGCTGAGCCTTCTACTTCATTATATCCCCATCAAACACAGCCATTACTGGCCAAAAGGCTATGAAGAGCATCACTTAAAAACAGTACATTCTTGGAAATAAGGAATAGTACCAATAAAGCCTAAGCAATATAAGTTCATTTTGGCATGCTGCAATCCCTATGTTAATTTTAAAATGCAACCTGGTAGGCATTTGCATGCAGTCCTTTGGGAACAATTTCTTTTTAATTCAATAAATAGAAAAATGGTAAACTAGAAATTAATTTATAAAGGAAGTACATAAGCACTAGAGTTTGTATATTGTTGCTCTTGATCTTGCAAACCTCTGGCTGGTCTTTGGGGAAGAAAAGCAATTTCTGAGCTCAGGTGTCAGGATAATGCAGAATACAATCATAGCTGTATGCAAAATGAGAGTCAGCATATTGCAATCCTTTATTAAAAGGCAGAAAAGACTTGGGGTATAATGATACAAGACTTCTAGTGTTCTACTTCATCAAAACTTTTTGTCAAATCCTGAAGCCCCAATAACTGAATGCTGGCAATGTGAAACTGAAAAAGATAATACTAAGCTGTCTTAAATGGTGTGAAATAATGACTCCTATCATTAGGCAGAATGAAACAGTCATTTCAGCAGAGACCCTTGAAAGCAGCTACCGGTAGGTATGTTGCAGTTTGCTATCCCAATATTGAATCTTTTTTTCTATTATTCAGCTAAATTTTGTCCATAAAATTAGAAGGGACTCAGTAAGATGTTTAGACCGCTCCTTCTGTGACACCTTCTCTGGTCAAGTAAGTTTGTTTGATTGTTGGACTCAGTATAATTCAGTGTTTCTCGACCTTGGCAACTTTAAAATGAATGGACTTCAACCATGTTGGCTGAGGAATTTTGGGAACTGAAGTCCACATGTCTTAAAGTTGCCAAGGCTGGGAAATATTGATATACTGCTTGAAATTCCAGGTTATTGAGGGCAGTAAGTATTAAAAAACTTATTGAATTAAATGCATTCAGTTTTAAAATAATCTATGGAAGGATTAAAGTACATTTTTTTAAACAAGGATCTGGGAGGATGACTCAAATTCAATTAAGTCATTACAAGTCAATACAATTAACTAGATTTGGAGTGGACCATGAGGTGTAATACAACTATAATCAACCATGCTTTATGTTTGCTCTGTGTTTAATTTATTTCATAACTGACCTCTAAATGACCCAAAGAGAAGGTACAAGAAAAAAATGTTTATGGATTTTCTCTTCAACTGAAAGACCATGCAGAAGAAAGTAACAGAAGGATACATTCTTTGTCAAAAAATGGATTCAGATTGGAAGTGTGTATTTTTTTCTGTTTGATAAAAACTAGAATTCTGATGAGAGATAAACATCATCCAGATAAGCAGGGATTAACACCTGACAAACAACCACACAGAAAACAATACCCTATCAGTGTTTCTCAACCTTGACAATTTTAAGGCATGTAGACTTCAACTCCCAGAATTCCACAGCCAGCAATGCTGGCTGTGAAATTCTGGGAGTTGAAGTCCACAAGCCTTAAAATTGTCAAGGTTGAGAAACACTGCAAGAGAAAACCCCACCTCCACCAACAATGGCAGGGCAGGTTACTGTATATAACCATGGAGCAAATCCACACTCATTAGCACTGAGGTTATTATCTAGTTGGGAAATGAAACATCTGCAAGCAAACAACCAAGCTCTGACAGCCCCAAGGACTTCACAGTTCAATTCTCAGCTACATATATTCTTTTCTGTTGGCTGCAAGTATAAGTCACTTGTGATCTAGCATTCACAAGAGTCACTAAAGTATTAGTGACAAGAAGCTCTTTTGAAATCCATTTGTTAGGAAACTGATGGTTTTGTTGTGATAGGATTCAAGCTGACACTTACAATTCAACAGAATTACTGCTCACAATCCTGAGGACAATTATTATGTTCTGCTCTGTACTGAATAGTTCAGTATTTCTACCTGAGAGAGCAGTCCATCAACAACATATTTGAAAAGCATCTATTGGCTTCCCCTATTGTTCTAGACACAATTCAAGGCATGTTTTTTTTCCTGGCTTCCTTTCCTGAAAGATGCCTTCAAATTAAGAAAATCCATGACAGTATTAATACTTTTACAAAATGCCATAAATTGCCAAAACTTACAGGGTGATGCACGTGGGAAATTAGGCTGCAAAAGTTGCTGATAGAAACCCAAAATTGAATCTCAGCTTCAGCCAATGCCACTGATTGGGCTCCAGCAATTGCTCAAATAGTTTCGGTGGAAATGGCTAGTTCACAGTTGTTCAGCATAGGTTTGTGAAAAGTGTGAGGAATATGGAGCAGAAACTGTATGTTTTCTTGGAGATGGCCATACCCTAGTGGTATACTGTTTACCAAGATCCAGTTTCCATTTATGACATCTCCACTCCTGGCTTAGAGAATTTTGACTGAAACCAGCACAAGAATAGCAGCACAAGAATATGGCAGTACTAAACTAGATGGATCAGTGGCCTGACTTGTTATATGATTCTGTTCCTTCTGTTATCCTACATTACATATGTAGCGGAACATTTTCTCCTTTATACCATGCTCTGCTTAGGCAAGATTATTTGTTTATGAGGTTTGTATCCTCACAATAGCAGAATTATGGCAGCTCACAATAATAAACAGAACACAATAATTAAACAAAAAAAATCTTATACATGTTAAAACATGCCAAAACATAGCATCAGACAACCAAAACCTACCAGAAAAGTTCTGTTTTCAACTTTTTCTGGAAAACAGAATGATAGCTCTTCAACATGAGACCATTCAGGAGGGCCAGCCCCATTATGGAAAAGCAATCTTCTAGGATTCTGATTCTGTCTAACCTCCTGAAAATGGGAAACAACCAGCTACTTCTCCTGCTGAGCAAGTATTATGTGCACCCACCAGTAAACACCTATAAGTACTCAGAACATTGAACTTCACCAACTGAAATTTCTGGGTGGTCCTTAATGGCAGACCCATGTAAATAATGTTTCATCTGTGTTGCCTCTCCATAGAAAGCTACAAAGACAGAGTTTTGGCTGTAAGTTTTGAATTCTTCTATTCATTTTATGTGCTATTCATAAACCAAGAGTTTTTTCCATAACTAAAAAAAACCATTATGAATAAAGTTTCTTGATATTTTTGTAAAAGCAAAATACTACTCCAAAATAAGTTTAACCAGTCTTTTCTGAATTGTTTTCTGACAAATCCAAAAAATAACAAGATACCTTAAAAAGTCAAACAATATCAAGAAATATACTGTCTTATATAATTTATGCATTTGAAAAATATCTGATGAGGACTGAATATGCTAACAGTTGGCAGGTGAGAGAGCATAACCCAAACTAGGAATAGAAAGTGAGGACAAAGACTAGTTGACACATATTTCTCTCTAGCACATTCTGCTAAAGAGAATTTCCCTGAGGATAGGCTCCAACACAAATCCAAAAGCTCAGAAGACTAAACATCTGGTCCTGGTGACTGACCCAGATGGGATCCTGCAACATTATCCGGGGACACATATATTTACCTTCATTCATGAGTTGATACACACTGATTGTAATGCTGAGCAATCACACTCCATGCTACAGTGTGTTGTTTCCAAACTTGCTTGTTTACTCTGAAAGAAAAAACTGTTATGGGGGATGTAAAAAATTGTAATGAGCCTTAGGCTTAGTCACATATTTTCCTACTTCTTATTTAATAATTAAATATTGGAATGTTTTAATTAAATTCCTATCTCTGCACTGCTGTTAAAATTCATCCTTAATGCCCTCCCCTTCCCTTCTTTGCTTATTGGCATAGTGACATTGCTGTCCATAGTTTGCCATATTAAGGAATTCAAAACTGAAACATCCATGTCTTTTTCAACAATTTCTAGATCTTTTATTTCATTTAGGTCAATTGTCAGTGGCCCAAGCTAAGCTTGTACAGAGAACTGATGATGTTGACACTTTCAGTCTCCAAGGATTTAGGATAAGGTATAATGTTCTTTCATCATATTATCCCCCATATTAATTCCAAATACTGTAGATTTTGCGCAAAAACCTACGGATGATGTGGACTTAAAATTTAAATAACCATACCATCTTGTTCTGTGACCTAGATGATAGGGTATGTTATCATAAAATACAACTGTGTGCATATTTTACAGTATAGTTGTTATAGCAACCAAACTTCTGTACTATTGCAATCAAATTCCAAAATAATGTGATATGATTAAAAATTGACACAGTATTCTTGAAGAACAAGTGTATTGTCGTTATGGAAACTGGGACACTTAAAACTTCACATGCATTCATTTAAAACTGAAAAAATTCTAGGGCAAACAGAAAAAGTGGACATTTCTCCATTAAAATAAGAAATTGGGGATTGTTCTTTTCCAAGATGAAAAGATAATATCATGTAGCTTACTAGATTCTCTTTACTTTACAGCTTAGAGTCATCTTCTTTATTTCTGAATATCAGTGGCTACTCATAATTAGATGTTACTCAAATAGTTGAGTCTTTCAAATCTCTTTCTTATTATCTTATGCTGATACAGATTTTTGCAGCCCAGATCTGGTAGCTCTATTAGATCACTGTTTTTAAAAGCATTTGCAGTGGAACTGAATTTAATTGGAGTAGAACTGTAGACAAGGAATGTTTGATCCTGTCTTCTGTTACTATTTTCCCTACATAATGTGACCCTTCATCATGAATATTTGATCTGCCTGGATTAAAATATAGGTATCTGAGAAAATAGCAACTGGAGTGACTACAATTAGATCAAATAAGCTGTATTAAGAAGTCATGGGTCCTCCAGCTCTGCTGCTGGAGTGGACATTCAAGTTTTCAAAGTATATGAGGAAGTGATATGCATTGTGACAAAAGGAATGTGCTTAAAATATAACTTGCCAAGAAAAATGCAGAGATTTGTCCAAGCAGTTTTCAAGAATCAGGCATGATTGAATGAAAGACAAGAAAACAACATCAGAAATCATGAATATGAGTAAACAGTATATCTTATCTTACTTATTAGAGAACACTAATGTATATTTCTGCATTTTTAGTCAGTTATTCTGGAAGTAACTCTTGATCAATAACTTAAGGTTCTCAGCTCTTCCTGTTTACGGACTGAACAGATTATTGTCTTCTAGAAAGTAATATGCATAGCTGTTACAGATTTTGCAAGTAGTTTTTAAGAATTTTTCAATGAAACCAATGAGAAATCTAAACATGGACTCCTTACAATTATTTAGAGCTGGAGAGCACATTTCATCATGCACATGTATACATAACTTGAACTAGAGTTGTTGTTTCTCTGTGTCATATAATATATGTGGGTATATGCATAATTCTGTATTTATTTATTTTTGTCATATTTATGTAGTGTATATCGGAGGTGGTGACCCCTTGAGAGCTGAATGCAACGAAATTTCATTTTAATGTATGCCGATTAGTGTACAATCAAAGTGACAATATAGTTATATTATTCTATTCTATTATTCTATTCTATAAAATTTAAGAGCATTTTGTGGAATCCTTCACAGTGAGGAGACATACGATCACACATTCATAAAGTACATGTTTCATGCTGTTTCCTTTCAAGGTAAGCTTTTTTATTTGTTGATTTGTTTGTATCCTGCTTTTATTATTTTTACAAATAAGGCGGCAAAGACATCCAATGTATCCCCAAAACAGCAACCCTAAGAGGTGAGTCGGGCTGTGAGAAAGTGACTGGCCCAAGGTGACCCCTCTCACTTTCATGGCTAAGGCGGGACTAGAACTCACGGTCTCCCATTTTCCAGCCTGGTGCTTTAACTACTAGGCCAAACTGGCTCATATATTATAAATTATATATAAAATGCATAATTTATTTATTATGTAGAAAAGAATAGCAAATGAAAGTAAAGGCAGGAAATGAGAAAAAAAGGTAGAATACAACTAGTTTACAGCCACAGTATAGTTCTCCAAACCTGTCTCTACCACAACTATGGACCAATTTATAAACTATCCTTTGATCTTCAAACATCTCTCTTTTTTTAGGAGCTCATCAACCCTACATACCCATGACTTTTTTTGATCTTTCTCTTCCTCTTGAGCTATTTTCTTTTTTTTTTCATAAAATCACATTACACTTCCCAAATTTTGCTCCTTATTTCCTCTTATGCTCTTTCAGTCAGAATTCTACTGAATATTTTCTGAAGCACAATTAAGAAATTAATTCCTGTGTAGATCCTTTCCTTTGTAAAAGGCACAGTGATGGCGAACCTGTGACACATGTCAAAGGTAACATGCCATGTGTGGGTGACATCAACATTCACTAATAACTATTCTTGAAAACATGACTTATTCTCATATGATTTTTGGAGGTTGTGTGATAATGGGGTATGCTCTCACAAAGTCTCCAGTCTCTCCAATATGTTTTATTCATATTTCATTTTTGTAATTGTTTGATGTTTCTTTATATAACAATTAAGCACCATCAACAATTGAACAGTATTTTTTAAATAAATGAATATGTAAACAATTGTTTCACTTTTGTTTGGGGGGCTGGTGGTGACAGGCCACCAAAAACAAGTTTTTCCGCATTTTTGACACACCAAGACAAAAGCTTTGCCATCACAGGAATAGGGGAATAATAATTGCAATCTTCCAATCAGGCACAACTGCAGCCTTCACAAAGAGATTAAATGAGGTGCACAACCTTTCTGTAAGCTAACAATATCCAGATTTTGACAGATCTTCAATTACACAATCTACACTTTCAGACTTGCCATTATTTAATAGTATCAAAGCACTTCTTGTATCCTTCTCATCAGTTTTTTCTTGGACACTAATATTTTTAGGATCAGTTTAGATTCTTCTCCTCAACAAAATGCTCATAGAGATCTCTAAAATACAGCTTCAAGCATTTCCTGACTTCATTCAACCCAAATTATTTCATCGTTTTATTTTTAGTTCTGTTCACTCTGCTGGAGATTCCTTGCTGAGCCATTTGCCATTTTGCCCATTTCCAAAATAATTATTTCTATCAACACCACACTGCATTTTCCCTGTCACTTTTAATCATAGCACTTACTTGCTTTCTTTTACTACATTCCTGGAGCTATTTTTTCTCTCTGTGGACATAATCCAGTATCTCTCATTTTTTGAACAAACATTTTGTTGTATCAAGAGCATTTTTCACTTCTACATTCCACCCTTCATAATGTAAGTGATTTATCTGCAGATTTTTTTTTCAAACAGGACTTTTACTTTCTGCAGTCAGTCTGCTTCCACTCCAGTTCTTTTTACATTTTTCCTTTTCTTCCACGTTCATTCGCCTCTCAGAATCTATTCTTGACATTACTATGAAATGGTCTGAAGTTCTCATTGCTTTTATATCCATTCTGAAGCCTGTGGGGGCCGGGCAGGGTTGGGGGAGATCCAGGGGGTCTCTGGCAGGTAGGACGGTGGGCCAGAGGCTCGTCCTGTGGGATGAGGCGAGGCAGGGCAGGTGTGCCAATTACTGCGGGGCAAGGCAAGGCGAGGCATGGACCGGACCAGCTGCTACCTGACACCATCAGCCCCCACACACAGAGGCCAGCGAGCGCATGGGGGCCGACAATGTCCAACAGCAGCCACAGCCTGCTGGCTGTCCTGCATCATGGCAGCTCCATTGGCATGGGCAGAGACGGCCCTGGGACTGCCAGAAAGGAGCCCTCACCTGATGAGGGCCCTGTCTACATGTTGGCTCTGATGGGGGAGGCGGCTGCTGCTCCTGCTGCTCCAAGCCCCTGGACTGGCCAATCACACAGGGAAGCAGGAGGCGGCAGCAGTGATCCCTGCATCACCAAGCCCAGCTGGCAGCAGATCTAGAAGCAAAGTTGTGCCGTCCATACTCACGCTGGTGGAGGCAGTGGTGGGGGAAGGTGAGCTGTGGCACACACTCACCCTTCCCCGCTGCCACTCCACATCATCCCGCATGCACGGCCCGGAGGTGCATGCAGGATGATATGGGGCAGCAGTGGCAAAGGGTGGGCACATGCCAGATCCTGCCTTCCACCACCGCCGCTACCTTCACTAACACGAGGATGGTCAGCACAGCTTCGCTTCCGGCCGTCCCGGGGCCATCTCCACCCATGCCAATGGGGCTCCGTGGCCAGTTCGCCATTATGCAGGACAACCAGCATGCTGTGGCTGCTGACGGACACCATCGGCCCCCATGCGCTCACTGGCCTCTGTGTGTGGGGGCACACTATTTGTATTTTGGCACTGAGAAATCCCACTAACTTGCCCAGAAAGGAAAATTTGTATTATTATTTTTTTAGAACTAGAGCAGAATGGGAGAAAACAGAGAAGTTGCTGGACTGAAGAACAAGTTGGATTGAAAATCTTCACACACTCAGAATTAATTTATTGGGTGGCACGCTGATGGGGCTGCACTGCGAAAGGGAGATGGCGGCTCTGATCCCCCCCTACTGGCCACCCCCCCAGCCCCCTGCCCAGTGCCCTTTCTATGCAATCCTGCATGACCACAGTGTGGATGAGAAGCTTGGCTGGCGGAGGTGCGGCTTTCCTCCTTGGAGCGTCCCGGCGCTCCTGCCCCCCCAGCCAGACCTCCTCACCTTCCCCCAGCCAGGACCTGATGATCCCCACCCTCCTGCCTCCACCCCAGCTGATGCCCCCCAAGCAGCCAGCTTGACCAAGACAGAGGGTAGGCAAGGCAGAGAACCAGTTGTTAAATGACTTGAAACCCACCACTGGTCGCTTCCAAAGGCCGCTCACTCACTCTCCCGCCAAAACTGCTGCTTTTATAGGTTCCCTCACGCCGCCCAGCTCTTGCAGCTGTTCCCGGACTCCGCATGTGTGGAGAGGGAGAGGGGAGGGCCCGGCCCTGCATCCCTCTCTCTGTGGCAATGGCACGCATGCCCACAGGGACGGCTCTGTGTGCCACCTGTGGCATGCATGTCATAGGTTTGCCACCATGGTTATAGACCTTGGTCTAGTTGCTTTCAAGATTTTTATGCTGGTAAAATTCTTTTCAGGCAGATTAGTCTTTTATTTTTTAAAAGAATTATTATGTGTTGCATTGTGAATTGTGTTTATGTGTCCTGGGGATATGCTCACTTTACACAGGATGTTGGCAGGAGATTGGGCTTCTCACTGGCCTTCCCTCTTGGCTGCATATTTCAGGGAACTATATATAAAATCAACAGCAAGATAATTCTTGAGGAAGGGTCAAAAACCAAAATGGCATCCACATTTGTAATCAATATAAGAAAAAGTGACCCTTCACTCATTCATTTGCAACCATCATTCCCCCCTCCATTTTTTTATTTCTCCCCCTGTAGAATTCTGGCTAAAAGTCACTTTGAGGAAAACACATCTGGCATGACTGATCATTATATTAACAAACATGGTCCCAAAGGATTTTTTTTTTTTTTTGCTCACAGGCTTGTAGAGCCTGTCATTATATTTAAAATTGTTTGTATATTGTGACTTAAAAAAAGCAATAACACAGAAAGCAGAATTTTACTCTGAAATTCTTTTGACATTCACTGATTATCTTTTTAAATATCTAGGCCAAGATTATTTTACAGTTTATTTGTGAGGATATTTCTGTTTCCTCTTCCTCCTGTAGGCATATTTCAAAAGAATCTTTTCTCCAAAATGAAATGAAACACCTCAAGTGGCATCTAAAACTCCAATTCTGCTATTCCTTAATGAAACAGCTTCCTCTAGTAAAATGTATGTCTTAAAAATTAAACTCCTGTATAAATTATAGTGGCTGTTGCAGATTAGCAAACTAATTTAATCTAAGAAGAGTGGGTGATTTTTATTTGCCTGTGGTTTTAGATTAATGAAATCACAGTTCATAAAACCATAGGTGTTACAAACACAAGTGGAAGGGAGTTAGGTAACACAAAGGAGATTCTTCCTCTTAAACAAAGTATTTGCTAGCCCATAAAGTTGAAGCGTGTAAAAATAAGGTGTCAGGTGTAAATCTTGTGGGTTGATTGGCAAGATAGTTTGCTTCTTGCTGTAGCCCATATATCTCACATCCTGCTCTCTGCTAAAGTCCCACTACTTTTTGCCAAGCATTCCATAGGTGTTAACCATATGCTTTCTCCGCTGATACTGGCAGGATTGTTGTATTAGGGAAAAAAATCCTAGCATCTTGACTGAAGGAGGTTAAATTAAGACTACTCCCATTTCCACTGGATACTGGGTGGAGAACAAGACAGTACACACAGACTGTACCACGGCACTTTATCTCTTGTTTTCCTTCTTTTTAAGCCTCTGAAAATGATGTGTGTGTGTGTGGAAGTCCAAATGACATAATGGATGCATAAGTATCCTTGGTTGGCCACAATTGCTGCAAGTTAATTGCTGAATTAATTTTTGCTGAACTTTAACAATTGTTGAACCAGTTAATATTTGCCATTCAAACTCTCCTGACACACTATTGTGAGAGAAACGTGATATTTACTCTTCATGAAAATATAAAATACATAGTATGTTTCTAAAACTAAGATTTGTTATTCATTAGGATTACTTTGTCAAGAGTGAGAAATCATATATATCAATATCACTCTACAATGATCTATTAATATGAGGGATACTTTAATATTCCCTGGCTTTTGTAGAGTTGGATCTAAATATATAATTAACATCTTTATGGGGAGTATGAGAGAAAAGCTGTGCAAAAATCTTATTCCCTTCTGTAATATTATGCTGATCTTGGATTTTATTATTTAGCAAATCATAATGTATTGACTTTACATGAAGGATAAAAATGGGACTGTGACATAGCTGCTTCACAGTTTAAATGAATCCAAATGGTGCTTTTCATTTAACACCATAAAGACCTTAGGTTTTTGGTTTTTGTAAAGTTCATTTGTATATAAGGTGAAAAGTAAAATATAAAAAGTACAATCCTTTGAGTTGAACTCAGATGCTTATGATTACATGTAGTCCTATAAAACTACTGTCTAGTTTGTTTTTAATATTTCTGACCTAACCTATTTGCCATGCTAGATGAAGTCCTCTTTTCCAGCAAAGTCAAACTTAGGTGCTTCAAGATGCTTTATGTATCTTTGAATTGTAAGAGGCCAAATATAGGGGAACAAGATGAAATTACATTCAGACAAGTAGACTAGCTGATGATTCCAGGAGATGAAACCAATTCAGTGTCACATCTATTCTTCACTATCCCTAAAAAGCAGGTCCACCGAATGGGAATCCTTTTAGATCTACATTAATCCTGGACAACCACATAGATCAGGGGTGTCAAACTGGTAGCCTGCAGGTCAGATGTGTCATGCACAGGCCATGCCCACCCTGGCTCCACAAAGGCAAAAAGTGTTGCGATACGTTACGATACGTTATGTGATGCGATTGAGTTTGACATCCATGACAAATCCTTATTAAAATGGGAGGGGGGAGAGTTATCAATTTCAAAGACTTGTTAGTGAATATATTCACTGGATTATATAATATGCTTTTTACAGAATAAAATTTGAAGATAGTCGGAAACTACAGCTGATGTAGAATGCAGTATAAATGGTGAATGGCACTTTACATAGATGCTTCATTATCCCTCTGTATTAAAAAAGTTCCACTGGTTTCCTATCACTTTCTGATATGCAGACTTTTATATGGTGAACACACTAATAAGAACCTTTTTGGTGTAGTGGTTAAAGTATCAGGCTGGAAATTGGGAGACCATAAATTTTAGTCCTTAGGCACAAACCCAGCTGGGTGACCTTGGACCAATCATCCTTTCCCTAGGAAAAAGGTAGTGGCAAATCACTTCTGAAATCTTGCCAAGAAAACTCAAAGCAGTTGCTAGGAATCAAGACTGACTTGAAAACACAAAACAAACAAATCTTACCCCCTCCCCCCCAAGACACCCACACCTAGTATTTTCAGAACTTCTCTAATACATCTGCAGCAGAATGTCAGATACCAAAGTCTGAATGGGACAAGAGGAACTAATTGATATTTTGTATGCCTTGACATCAATGTACAAATGAATTGCATTTATGTTATGTAATCATAACTTCATCGTTTCTACCAGATATTTATGCTCTCAGATTTTTAAAGGGGCACATTTTGCAGCCCCACTATGGATTCATTAAATAATAACAGTACATTTTATTTTTACATGGAGGGGTCTTCATTGTAAAACATCTCATGGAATTTCAGATAGTTCTTTCTTATTACAATTAAGGATGACAGAGTTACCCAAGACACTTGGAGTTTTCAGAGATTTTAATGTTGGTGAATATTGTTGGGTGGGCAGCATTGTTGTTGTTGTTAGTTGCAAAGTCGTGTCCAACCCATTGCAACCCCATGGACAACGTTCCTCCAGGTCTTCCTGTCCTCTACCATCTTCTGGGGTCCATTTAAGCTCACGCCTACTGCTTGTGACTCCATCCAGCCACCTCATTCTCTGTCGTCCCCTTCTTCTATTGCCCTCAATTTTTCCCAGCATTAGGCTCTTTTCCAGTGAGTCCTTCCTTCTCATTAGGTGGCCAAAGTACTTGAGTTTGAACTTCAGGATCTGGCCTTCTAAAGAGCAGTCAGGGTTGATCTCCTCTAGGACTGACCAGTTTGATCGCCTTGCAGTCCAGGGGACTCACAGGAGTCTTCTCCAGCACCATAGTTCAAAGGCTCAATTCTTTTGCGCTCAGCCTTTCTTGTGGTCAGCATATGCATTTGTAAAATAAATACGGTACTCAGTGCTTGTCTTTTGAATTGCACCATCTATTTACTCTATTTCATGTATTTGCTTGACAAGATTACCATTTTCCACATATGTTCCTTTAAAATGGGAAGATTTTCTTCAGTTTGCCAAGAATAGGGTAAAGGAAGTAGATGTTTCTAATTTTGGGGGAGGTGAGGGAAGGGTCTTCTATTCGGAATTGTTTTCATTTGAAAATTCAGTACATTGAAAGTTGCATGGAATCTTCTTGATATGTAATGATAAAAAATTGCAGGAACATTGGTTACTCAGTATATCAAAACTTTCACACAACTTTTTAAAAGAGTTATGATGAATGGGCTTAAATGAAACTTTAATTTTTATTTCATTATAAAATCAGTGCTGGACAACAGGATTTTTTTTAAAAAAAACCTCTCTTCATTGCATTTATTTTTCTTTCTTGTGCTATTAGAATTACTTTACTCTTTTTTTGTTCATTTACTCTTATAATATGGTCAGATAACTCATATAACTGAAATAATAAGTATTTTTTAAAAAATTGCTGTGATACTTGAATAGGAATGAGTATTCAAAAGTTGTTGGTTTGAGACTAGAATTATATTTATTTGAGAAAAAATATTTTGAAAAAAGCAAGTTTTAGATTGGACTATAATAATTATTTTGTAGAATGTGCATATGTTTCTAATAAGCATGGGTAGGGATTGAGATTTGTAAATGTATATGCCAATGGGCAGATTGTAGTTCTGCCTGATTTCTATTCTATCATTTACCTGCAGATTTGTAATGGACCATAGGCGGAAGAGGGGAAGTTATGTTCATTTTACTATTCTTTGTCCATTCATGACTTTAATTTAGTCATTTCTGACATATATTGGGTAAGCAATGCATATTAGTCATGGGGCAAGCAAACAATTCACTTATGTATCATTTTTTTTTAACAATTTCCACTTTGATATGATTAAAAAGTAAAAAGTAGAAATTCACTCTATGGCTCTTTCTTAGCAAACATCTAGTTGGAAAGATTCAGAAATAAATTAGGATACCCAGAGACTTTTTGATGATGCAAATGGGGGAAACTCCCTGAAACTTACACATGGGCTGAATTTGTACACGTTATAAAGCTAAT
>NW_015388823.1:0-3800 GCF_001527695.2 Protobothrops mucrosquamatus
TCTCAGACAAGTGACTGTCCGGCCTCTTCTTAAAAACCTCCATGGATGGAGCACCCACAATTTCTGGAGGCAACTTCTGTTCCACTGGTTAATTCTCCTCACTGTTAGGAACTTTCTCCTTAATTCCAGGTTGCTTGGGAGGGGGGTCCTCTGGCTTAAATCATGGCCGGCTGAGGAATTCTGGGAGTTGAAGTCCACAGATCTGAAAACTGCCCAGGTGGAGAAACACTGGCTTAATTTGCAACATCACAGTTACAGTGGCAGGAGCCTTAAGGGAGCAAAGAGTAGACAACTCCCCCTTGTTATTGTGAGTCACCCCCAGTTGCTTAAGATAAGTAGCCATAGAAATCCTTTAAATCAGGGGTCCCCCAAAGCCCTGGGCCGCTACCAGGCCTTGAGCTGTACAGAACCGGGCCGCAGAAGTGGTAGGCAAGCGTGAGCGTGCGCACATCCCCACTTGCACAATTGCGTGGAACCATCTCTTCTCCCCCCTCCCCTGGCAAGGCCACAAATCTGGAAATGTTGGGGAACTCTGGTTTAAATGAATAAAGAAACTAGCCAACACATGAGAATCAGAACGAAGCCTCTTGCTTGCTTGAATGAATGAATGAATGAATGAATGAATGAATGAATGAATGAATGAATGAATTTATAAATGTAAGTCAGAGCCAAGCGTCTTAAATATATTTCTTTCTGTCCACGACATAATCCTGCTTTTGCTCTCTCCCAGAATTACTCCCTGTCCGTTTACCTGGTGAAGCAGCTGACCTCGGTGACCTTGCTGCAGAAACTGAGAGCCAAGGGCATCCGGAACCCCGACCACTCCCGAGCCCTGAGTGAGTCCCCGAATTCTTTTGAGTGCTGCTCTCCCAGCAGGCCCAGGGCTCTGGCAGAAGCTGCCCCTCAACTTGCCTGGGGGCCTTACACACAAAACCTGAACACTGGGCACTAACTGAAAAAATGAAATTCAGTGGTGAAAAAAAGTAAGGTTCTACATTTAGGCAAGAAAAACCACATGCACAAGTATAGTATAGGCCAGTGATGGCGAACTTTTTAGAGACCAAGTGCCCAAACTGCAACCCAAAACCCACTTATGCATTGTTGGGTGCCGGGTGGGTGTGGCCCATTGGGTGGGCGTGGCTGCGATGGTAATGGCAGACTAGGTGGGACTAAAAAGTTCAATCAATCAATTCCAACTTTGCAAGATCTTTTTTTTTCCCACAAGAAGTTGAAATTGACTGATTGATTGAACCTTTTTTTTTTTTTTGCACACGGCGGCAGAGGCCTAAAGTGAAAAGGTTTAATAAAACCCAGCTGAAGGCCTAGGACTGGGGCGACGGTGCACGTGCCCACAGAGAGGGCTCTGCGTGCCGCTTCTGGCACCCGTGCCATGGTTCACCACCCCTGGTATAGGTGGTCCCTAGTTCAATAGTACCGTAGTAAGCGTAGTGGACAATCACTTAAACAGGAGCCAGCCCTGTGCAGCAGCTGCCAAAAGAGCCAACACAGTTCTAGGCTGCATCAACAGAGGGATGGAATCAAGTTCACGTGAAGTGTTAGTACCACTTATAATGCTTTGGTAAAACCACGTTTGGAATACTGCACCAGTTTTGGTCACCACATTATAAAAAAGATGTTGAGACTCTGGAAAGAGTGCAGAGAAGAGCAATAAAGATGATTAGGGGCTGGAGACTAAAACATACGAAGAACAGTTGCTGGAATTGGGTATTAGTCTAGAGAAAAGGATTGGGGCGGGGTGTGTGTGTGACATGATAGGGTTCCAGTATTTGAGGGGCTGCCCCAAAGAAGAGGGAGTCAAGCTATTCTCCAAAGCACCAGAAGGCAGGACAAAAAACAACGGATGGAAACTAATCAAGGAGAGAAGCAACCTAGAACTAAGGAGAAATTTCCTGACAGTGAGAACAATTAACCAGTGGAACGACTTCCCTCTAGAACTTGTCATTGCTCCATAACTGGAGGGTTTTAAGAAGAGATTGGACAACCATTTCTCTGAAATGGTAGAGGGTTTCCTGCTGAGCAAGGGGTTGGACTAGAAGACCTCAAAAGTCCCTTCCAACTCTGTTATTTGTACCGTTGCAGAAATGGGTAGAGGAGCCACTGCCAGGTATTCCAAGCGTGGCGTGGCAGTTTGTACTCCCCCCCCGGTCAGGCATTTTGTTCCGTGTTTCTTTCAGATGCATTTTGAATTTGAACCCAGTGGGAATGCAAAACTAGCCCTTGTAGCCTTGTTAAACTAGTGTGTGCTGAATGCTAGAATTCTAAAGCTAGAAATACTTTACCAAGGAAACTATTTTAAAACTATTAAAAATAACTCCATGGCAGCGAATGGGAGCAACATTGGACAGCAGCAAATATTACTTACTTTTAAGCCAAAATAAGAGTATAAGAGAGCTTGTTTTAAGTTCCCCTTTTTTTCTCCCCAGAGGAAGCTTTGAATAATAATAATAATAATAATAATAATAATAATAATAATAATAATAATAATAATAATAATAATAATAATAATAATAATAATAATAAAAAGTTGGAAGGGACCTTGGAGGTCATCTAGTCCAACCCCCTGCTCAGGTAGGAAACCTATACCATTTCAGACAAATAGCTGTCCAGTCTCTTAAAAACTTCCAGTGTTGGAGCATTCACAGCTTCTGGAGGCAGGTTGTTCCACTAGTTAATTGTTCTAATGTCAGGAAGTTTCTCCTTAGTTCCAGGTTGCTTCTCTCCTTGGTTAGTTTCCATCTGTTGCTGCTTCTCCTGCCTTCAGGCGCTTTGGAGAAGAGCTTGACTCCCTCTTCTTTGGGGCAGCCCCTGAGATATTGGAACACTGCTATCATGTCCCCCCTTGTCCTTCTCTTCATTAAACTAGACATCCCCAATTTCTGCAAGCATTCCTTATATGTTTTAGCCTCCAGTCCCCTAATCATCTTTGTTGCTCTTCTCTGTACTCTTTCTAGAGTCTCAGCATCTTTTTTACATCGTGGTGACCAAAACTGGGTGCAGTATTCCAAGTGTGGCCTTACCAAGGCCTTGTAAAATGGTATTAACCCTTCACGGGATCTTGATTCTATCCCTCTGTGTTTGGTTCCTGTTGTCCATCTCATTCAGCAGGACCAGGCACTGAGCTTCAGCTGCCGTGATCGCTGCATAGCAGCCAGAGATCTGAGTCACACAAAAGTGCAAATACATACAAGTAGTCCTCAACTTACAACAGTTCGTTTGATGACCGTTCAAAGTTACAACAGCACTGAAAAAAGGACCATTTTTCATAGTTTCGACCTTCGTAGCATCCCCAGGATCGTGTGATCAGAATTCAGGTGCTTGGCAACTAACTTATATTTATGATCATGTCCCAAGGTCACATGATCCCATTTTGTGGCCTTCTGATCAGCCAAGTCAGTGGGGGAAGCCAGATTCACTTAACAACCACGTTATTAGCTTAGCAGCTGCAGGGATTCACTTAACAAATGAGGCAAAAAAATTCTCTAAAGTGGGCCAAAACTCGCCTAACAAAAGTCTCGCTTAGTAACATAAATTTTCGGCTCAATACTGTCCGTAAGTCAAGGACTACGTGTGTATATCCTTCTGTTCTCCTGGATCCACGGTTGACACTGGACGACCAGTTGTCGGCCGTGACCAGGGGAGCGTTTTATCAGGTTCGCCTGATCCGCCAGTTGCGGCCGTTTCTGGACCGGGACGCCTTACGCACGGTCACTCATGCCCTTGTGACTTCCCGCCTGGACTACTGCAATGCTCTCTACATGGGGCTTCCCTTGAGGAGCACC
>NW_015388823.1:6362-8663 GCF_001527695.2 Protobothrops mucrosquamatus
CCACCCATTGTTTCTTGTCCTGCCCTCTGGAGGCAAGGAGTTCCACTGGTTAATTGCTCTCACTCATAAAATTTATCCTTAGTTCCAGGTTGCTTCTCTCCTGGATTAGTTTCCATCCGTTGCTTCTCGTCCTGCCTTCAGGCGCTTTGGGGAATAGCTTGACTCCCTCTTCTTTGGGGCAGCCCCTCAAATACTGGAACTCTGCTATCATGTCAGTCCTGGTCCTTCTTTTCATTAAACTAGACATACCCCATTCCTGCAACCATTTTTTAAATATATTTTAGTCTCCAGGCCTTTAATCATCTTCATGGCTCTTCTTTTTGCACTTTTTCCAAAGTCTCAACATCTTTTTTTTGTAACGTGGTGACCAAAACTGGATGCAGTGTTCCAAGTGTGTGATTCCAGATGTCAGACCCCTTTTAACTGGCAGGCCTAAGGGGGTGTCTTGCAACCCATGAAATTTGGGGCGGGGGGGATAGCTTCAAAAACTCTATAGCCAATCAGATCCTGAGGTGCATGCCTAGGGCCCCTAAGCATGTCTAGGGGGTCACTAAGGTGCAGTTGATGAGGGATCTGGGGTGACTCAGAGGGTTCACTCCACGTCAGGGTGCGATTTGTAGAAAAAGGAAGGTTGAACATCTACAGGTAATCCTTGAGTTATGACTACAATTGAGACGAGCTCGCCCTACTGGCTTCGGCGGACGGCACCTGCTGCAGACCTCGTCCGTTAAGACGTTTTAGCCTGGGAGGGGGCTATTGAAGAGAAGAGCCCTTTTCTGCTGTGGCCCCCGCTCTGTGGATCATTCTGCTGTTGGGGGTGAAATCTGGAAGAGCAGGGGTCTTCAAACTTGGTCACTTTTAGACTTGTGGACTTCAACTCCCAGAATTCCCCAGCCAGCCATGCTGGCTGGGGAATTCTGGGAGTTGAAGTCCACAAGTCTTAAAGTGGTCAAGTTTGAGGACCCCTGTGGAAGAGTCTTAAGATCTGATTTTGTTGATCGGCTTGGTGCCTTCATGGGGGCACTCTTTGCTGGAGGTGGTGGATGGGATAAGAAGACCTTAGCCCTGGGCCATTTTGGAACTCTTCGTCATTTTAATTTTATTTCATATTTACCATTTTTACTCTTGGTAAGCTGCCCAGAATAGCTCCTTCTTAACTTCCTTTTTAATAATTCTTGTATATTCGCCCACGGGCGATGGGCTATTACAAAAAAGACAGGAAAAATGAGATCCTTATGCTTTGTTAACAAGCCACAAACCAGTCATTACAAATGTAATACAGTGTTTTTCAACCTTGAAGATGGGTAGACTTCCAACTCCCAGAATTCCCCAGCCAGCTATGGGAGTTGGAAGTCCAACCACCTTCAGGTTGCCAAGGTTGAGAAACTCTGATGTAATAAAACCGAGAAAGCTAATACAATCCTGGGTTGTATAAACAGAGGCCTAGAATCAAGATCACGTGAGGTATTATTACCGCTTTACAAAGCCCTAGTAAGACCACACCTGGAATACTGCAGCCAATTTTGGTTACCATATCACAAAAAAGATGTTGAGAGTTTGGAAAAAAAATCAAGAGAGGAATAACTAAGATGATCAAAGGCCTGGAGACCAAAATGTATGGCTGCAGGACTTGGGTTTGGCTAGTCTGAAGAAAAGAAGAAATAGGGGAGACATGATAGCAGTATTCCAGTATCTGAGGGGCTGCCACAAGGAAGAGGTGGTCATGTTATTCACCAAAGCACCAGAAGGAAGGTCGAGAAACAATGGTTGGAAACTGACCAAAGAGAGAAGCAACCTGGAACTAAGGAGAAACTTCCTGACAGTGAGGACAACTAACCAGTGGAACAGCTGGCCTCCAGAAACCATGGGCGCTCCATCACTGGAGATTTTTAAGAAGACACTGGACAATAACTTGTCTGAGATGGTATAGGTCAGTGATGGCGAACCTTTTAGAGACCGAGTGCCCAAACTGCAACCCCAAACCCACTTATGCATCGTCAGGTGCCGGGTTGGTGTGGCCCATTGGCTGGGTGTGGCCAATTTGGGGGCTGTGGCCCATTGGGTGGGTGTGGTTATGGTGGTAACGGCAGACTGGGTGGGACTATTTATTTTATTTATTTATTATTTGAATTTATATCCCGCCCTTCTCCTTGCGGACTCAGGGCGGCTGACAATCAATTAAAAACACCACTAACAATCACAAGTTAAAATTAATTAAAATGAAATATTTAAATTGTCTAATTAAAAAGTAATTAAAAACCCTCTAAAAAACCCCTCTTAAAAATTATCCTAGGCCAGTCC
>NW_015388823.1:11064-21763 GCF_001527695.2 Protobothrops mucrosquamatus
GTTCATGGACAATGTGAAGCCTTAAACCGTGGCTTGCATATAACTCTGTGGAGCCAAATCCCAACAACTTGCAAGGGTTTTTCAGGCATGGGCTCACAAGTGTGCGGAAAGGTGATATGGCTCACCTCTTGCAAGGTGGCGAGCATTCTTCAACCTCCCTCGAGAGACGCTGCCTTGCCGGTGGGGACCCTGCTGAAGGAAGAAGCTTCACGCCTCGGTTCCTCTCCGGTGCTGTCTGTCAACTATCCCTCCTTCTGAATTGCTCCCCTCCCCAGGCTGTTCATGGAGATCCTCAACTCTGTTACGGACTGCGATGAGATCCAGTTCATGGAAGACGGTTCCTGGTGCCCCATGAAGCCCAAGAAGGAGAACCAGGAAGTTTGCCAGCCATCCGCTTACAATGGACTGGAAGGTAGGTGGAGGCTCGGCTTTGACGCGCTGGCCATGGCTCTTGGGCGCGAAAGGAGGGCCCTGGCTGGTGTGTGTGTGTGTGTGTGTGTGTGTGTGTGTGTGTGTGTGTGTGTGCGTGCGTGCGTGCTGTGGTGCCAGGAGCAGATGATGATGATGATGATGATGATGATGATGATGATGATGATGATAATAATAATAATATAAAAAAAAGTTGAAAGGGACCTTGGAGGTCATCGAGTCCAACCCCCTGCTCAGACAGGAAACCCTATACCATTTCAGACAAATTGGCTGTCCAGTCTCTTCTTAAAAACCTCCAGTGTTGGAGCATTCACAGCTTCTGGAGGCAGGTTGTTCCACTGGTTAATTGTTCTGTCAGGAAGTTTCTCCTTAGTTCTAGGTTGCTACTCTGCTTGATTAGTTTCCATCCGTTGCTTCTTGTCCTGCCTTCAGGCGCCTTGGAGAATAGCTTGACTCCCTCTTCTTTGTGGCAGCCCCTGAGATACTGGAAGACTGCTATCATGTCCCCCCTCGTCCTTCTCTTTGTTAAACTAGACATACCCAATTCCAGCAACCGTTCCTGATATGTTTTAGCCTCCAGTCCTCTAATCATCTTTGTTGCTCTTCTCTGTACTCTTTCTAGAGTCTCAACATCTTTTTTACATCGTGGTGACCAAAACTGGATGCCGTATTCCAAGTGTGGCCTCACCAAGGCCTTGTAAAGTGGTATTAATACTTCACGTGATCTTGATTCTCTCCCTCTGTTAATGCAGCCCAGCACTGAGTTGGCTTTTTTGGCAGCTGGCTCATACTCAGTTTGCCCCCCTTCTGCACACGGAGGCTCCCCTGTGGTGTCTCAGTGGCTGACGACTGAGCATCGTGGCGTCCCAGGGATTGTGCCATGCGCAAGGCTGTCTGTCTGAAGCCAGTTTCCGAGCCTTGCCATTGTTTTTGTTGCAGCCTCCCTGTACACAGTAAGTTCAGAGGGAAAGCCACTGGCCGAAAACAAGAAGAAGGTGGAGGTGATTGACTTGACCCTGGACAGCTCTTCGGACGACGAGGAACTCCTGGCCAAGAAAGTGTGTTCTGTCGCCATTGCAGCCATCCCGCCAGCAGCCGGACCAAAATGGTAGGAAGGGCTGTTGGCTCTGAGGCCTTTCCTTCCTCTGGCTTGGCCCGATTTCTTTGAGCCAGACTTGGTGACGGGAAGGCTCTTGGGACGTAGAATCCTAGGCCCGCGAGGGATCTCGGAGGTCTTCTAGTCTGACCAGCTGCCTGAGGCAGGTCCTTCCTTCATCTGGGACAAAGGGCTGCGCAGTCTTTTCTGGGAAACCTCCAGTGACACAGCACCCACAACTTCTGGAGGCAAGCTGTTCCTTCGATTAATTGTTCTCATCAGCGGGAAATCGACAGGAGCTTTGTGCTAGAACAGGGGTAGGCATGCTGGCTCAGGAATTCTGGGAGTTGAAGTCCACGAGTCATAAAGAGCCAAGGTTGCCTATCCCTGTCCTAAGTCCTCCTATTCTAAGCGGTGAGCCTCCTAGACCAGGGGTAGGCAGCCTTGGCTCTTTTATGACTCGTGGACTTCAACTCCCAGAATTCCTGAGCCAGCATGGCTCAGCTTGGAAATTCCCTTTCCCCTCAGCATGGCTGGCTCAGGAATTCTGGGAGTTGAAGTCCACGAGTCACGAAGGGGCCATAGTTCCCCCAAGCTGGCTCAGGAATTCTGGGAGTTGAAGTCCACCAGTCATAAAAGAGCCAAGGTTGCCTACCCCTGTCCTAAGTCCTCCTGTTCTAAGCGGTGAGCCTCCTAGACCAGGGGTAGGCAGCCTTGGCCCCTTCATGACTCGTGGACTTCAACTCCCAGAATTCCTCAGCCAGCATGGAAACCTCTCCCTTTCCCCTCTGCATGGCTGGCTCAGGAATTCTGGGAGTTGAAGTCCACAAGTCATAAAAGAGCCAAGTTTGCCTACCTCTGTCCTAGAAAGACTTCCCTTTTTAGCTTCTCTTTCTTTCTGGCTCTTTTTCTGGGAGGTCCAGGAAGGTGAAACAGACTAGCTTGTGTTCATAATGGCTCAGGATTGTGTATTCGAGGTTTTTTATTTTTAAGAGTTAAATGAACTTTCTTTGGTTAATTCATCAGGTTAATGTATTTATCATGGGAGAGAGATAAATTGCCTCTCAGTCCTTCTGAACAGGGCCTGGGTCTTCTGCTTTCACTGGCCCCCTCTGTCTTTTCCCCCCTTTCCCCCATCATTACGTACGAAGTGGCCTTGATCCATCAAATCTTAATATAAAATGGATTAATGTTTAAAGCCTGGATGTGCAGCTGCATGGCCCAGTTGAGCCTTCTTGTTGGATAACATTCTGCGGAATTTAATCTTTGGAAGGTAATCTTCTTTGGAAGACCCAGGCCCTTTCTGTGGGGGGGGGGAGGGTTTGACTGGCAGTTTATCTTTCTCTCTGTAATTCTTCGGAATATTATCTGAGCACAGTTGCTGAAAACTGCCCAAATTCCAAAATTCAATAAAAAAAAACAAAGAAAAAAAGTGGAACTCCCCAGCTCCTCCTCTTCCCGCTGGCTTGTGACCCTCAGTCCCCCAGAAGAAGTAGAACTGGCCCCCAAAGGCTGCTGCAAATGTCCCTTGTCTCCCCAAGAACCGAAGGGCCTTCCAGCTCTGCTAAGCTTTCATTCCCTTTCAGGGTTTTGAACGCAGACCACCAGACCTCCTCGGTGCTGCGGAGCCCCTCAATGGCTGCGATGGGCAGTGAATTCCTCTCCAGCCTCCCCCTGTCAGAGTACCACCCTTCTTACCCGGTCCCTTCAGACATTCAAGGTAAGCAGGACCAGGTGGCCCCGAGCTCGGGCTCTCTTCCCTAAACTGGGGGGAACGGGAGAAGAAAAGGAATCTGCAAGGTCCTGCCCCAGCTACTCTTGAAGCAGGCCTTATTTCCAAAGGATCTTTTATTGAGAGAAAGTGGTTGCAGGGAAGACGAGCCGAATCTGAAATTCCTCCCCTCCCCAGTGTCCCAGTCCATCAGGAGCCAAGCTGATGATGGTGCAAAGTTGTTGTGAGAACTCCGAGGGGAAGAGAGGAGCCAAACCAGGGGGCCCTGAAGCCTTCTTCCCCCCCCTCCCCAATTCCCAGGCAGATACATCAGAGCAGAAGTAGAAACAATATAGAACCATCTTAGATTCCCCCAAAGCGCTCCCCTCCTCCCTTCAGGATGGCAGGGTTCTCCAACAGGGACCTGACAGAATCCGAGGTAAAGCTCACCTGTCTTAGTGGTATTGTGGCTTCTCGGTCTTGGACAGGTTTTAGCTTCTCGTGTGAACACAGCCCTCAGAGGGGCCAAGGCCCTTGTCTGGTTAGCAAGCCCAGATATTGCACCTCAGTCCTGTGGATGTTAGCCACCTCTGAAGACCCCCAGCGCCATCCATCTCGCTTAAGTTAGTTAGCAAAGAATGGCCCCGGGATCATTGTTTCTCCAAGAGTATACAGTCTAGTCTAGTCAAGTCTAGTCTAGTCTAGTCTAGTCTGGAATAGAAATAGAAATAGAAATAGAAATAGAAATAGAAATAGAAATAGAAATAGAAATAGAAATAGAAATAGGATTAGAATAGAAGAATAGAATAGAATAGAATAGAATAGAATAGAATAGAATAGAATAGAATAGAATAGAATAGAATAGAGCTAGAAGGGACCTTGGAGGTCTTCTAGTCCAGCCCCCTGCTCAAGCAGGAGAACCTATGCCATCTCAGACAAGAGACTGTCTAGCCCAAGGGTAGGTAACCTTGACTCTTTTCTGGCTCAGGAATTCTGGGAGTTGAAGTCCACGAGTCATAAAAGAGCCAAGGTTGCCTACCCCTGGGCTAGCCTCTTCTTAAAAGCCTCCAGTGACGGAGCACCCACAATCTCTGGTGGCAAGCTGTTCCACTGGTTAATTGTCCTCACTGCCAGGAAATGTCTCCTTAATTCCAGGTTGCTTCTGTCCTTGATCAGTTTCCAACCACTGTTTCTTGTCCTGCCCTCTGGTGCTTTGGAGAATGACCACAACTGAGCCCAGAATTTATGTTGCTAAGTGAGAAATTTGTTAAGCGGGTTTTGCTCCATTTTGCGACTGTCTTGCCACAGTTGGTAAGGGAATCACTGCAGCTGTTAAATTAGTAACCCAGTTCTTAGGTGAATCTGGCTTACTCCCATTGGCTTTGCTTGTCAGAAGGTTTCAAAAGCTGGTCATGTGACCGCAGGACCCTGCGACCGTCATAAATATGAGTCAGTTGCCAAACATCTCAGTTTTGATCACATGATCATGGGGATGCTGGAAAGGTCAGAACTGAAAAACACTCCTAAGTCACTTTTTTTGCTGCTATCGTAACTTTGAACGGTCACTAAACGAACTGTTGTAAGTCGAGGACTACCTGTCTTTTTATAAATCTTTTCCTTCCCTCCAGTACATTCATTTTTAGCATTAAGTTACTTTCCCCCCTTTCTGTTTCTCTAGGTCTGGATTTGTTTTCCTTTCTTCAAAGTGAAAATCAGGTATGTTTTCTCTCTTGCCTTCCGTCTCCCAACCAACCATTCACGAAATCCACAGCGTGGCCATTAAAATAGAGGGGGTTTTTTTCTCTGCGTTTAATTGCCTTGGTAACCCAGCAAGCTTGCTTTTACAGCTCTTCAAGCTTCTTCAGACTTACAAGACTCAGAGTCCAGAATAGCAGTTGCAAAGAATAGAATAGAATAGAAAATAGAATAGAAAATAGAATAGAAAATAGAATAGAAAATAGAATAGAATAGAACAGGGAATGGAATAGAACAGGGAATGGAAAGGAATAGAATAGAGAATGGGAGTAGAACAGAACATAGAATAGAATAGAATAGAATAGAATAGAATAGAATAGAATAGAATAGAATAGAATAATAGAAAATAGAATAGAAAATAGAATAGAAGAGGGAATGGAATAAAACAGGGAATGGAATGGAATGGAATGGAATGGAATAGAATAAAGAATGGGAATAGAATAGAACAGAATAGAACAAAGAATAGAATAGAATAGACTAGAACAGAATAGAATAGAACAGAAAATAGAATAGAACGGAATGGAATGGAATAGAATAGAATAGAGAATCGGAACAGAACAGAACAGAATAGAATAGAATATAGAATAGAATATAGAATAGAAAATAGAATAGAAATAGAATAGAAAATAGAATAGAATAGAACAGGGAATGGAATAGAACAGGGAATGGAATAGAATAGAGAATGGGAATAGAACAGAACATAGAATAGAATAGAATAGAGTAGAATTAGCACTTTGACTTATATACCGCTTCACGGTACTTTACAGCCCTCTCTAAGCAGTTTACAGGGTCAGCCTTTTGCCCCCAACAATCTGGGTCCTCATTTTACCGACCTTGGAAGGACGGAAGGCTGAGTCAACCTTGAGCTGGTCAGGATCGAACTGCCTTACTGCTGGCAGTGGGCAGTCAACAGAAGTAGCCTGCAGTGCTGCATTCTAACCACTGTGCCACCGCGGCTGTACACCAAAGTTGAAAAGCCAGGCAGCACCAGATTGGCCTGTGATTACAGGTAGTCCTCAACTTACGACCACAATTTGAGCCCCAGGTTTCTGTTGTTAAGTGAGACATTTGTTAAGTCAATTTTGCCCCATTTTACTACCTTTCTTGCCACAGTTGTTAAGTTAATCCCTGCACTTATTAAGTTAGTAACATGATCGTTAAGCGAATCACTGCAGTTGAGAAGTTAGTGACCCGGTTGTTAAGTGAACCTGGCTTCCCCCATTGACTTTGCTGGTCAGGAGGTCGCAAAAGGGGATCACCTGGCCCCGGGACACGGCAACCGTCATAAATATGAGTCCGCTGCCAGGCGTCTGAATTTTGATCACGCGACCAATGGGGATGCTGCAACGGTCGTAAGTTTGAAAAATGGTCCTAAGTCACTTTTTCCAGTAACGTTGAACGGTCACTAAGCAAACTGTGGTCAGTTGAGGACTACCTCTCCTTCAGCCCAAGTACTCAGGCATAGCAAGTGCGCTAAGGGCAGAAGACAAAAATTGTCTTTATTGTTAACAACGAGTCTTTCCCTCTCGCAGCACTACGGGCCCTCCGTGATCACCTCCTCGGACGAGCAGGAGTCCCTGAGCCATTTTTTCCAGTATCGGGGGCCCTCCCCGCATTTCATGAGCCCCCTGTCTCCGATTGTGGTGGGATCCCACAATGGGGTCGGCTCCCCCACCGGCAGCCGCATGAACAGCGTGGTCTCTTCGCCCACGGCCAGCTTGCGGGAGAGTCACGGGGCCATGGGGAGCAGCCCGGCTCTGCCAGGGTGTCGGCCGGACATCATCTCTCTGGACTAAAGGGGGGGGCACACCCTCTGGGACTCCCTTCCCCTCTGGAGGAAGGAAGAAGTTTTGGCGACTGAGGCAGCATGTCGGCAGCTGAGAAGAGGGGAAGAGGCATGGCGGAGGGTTTTTACTTGGTGACCGCTGTCGTCCTAGAGTGAGCCTGGAAAATCGGGGCAGTTTTAAAG
This sequence comes from Protobothrops mucrosquamatus, assembly GCF_001527695.2. Lineage (NCBI taxonomy): Eukaryota > Metazoa > Chordata > Lepidosauria > Squamata > Viperidae > Protobothrops > Protobothrops mucrosquamatus. The sequence continues at coordinate 18,025 of NW_015388823.1, forward strand.
CTGGAAACTCTCCCAGAAGCCAAGCTTTCGGTCCTTGTGGATTGCAGAGGGCTCCGTCTCTGAATCCGAAGAGTCACCGCTGAATTTGGGTCATGGGAGCAGGGGCTAAGCGGGAATTCAACCTTCTGTTATATGTCCCAAGTTACAGAACCCTGGACTTTTGCTTAGCTGTGGGAACCCATTTTCAGGTGGGCAGGATTGGATGACTGCAGCAGATGGGAGCCTCGGGGGGGGGGCATTTGAAATTCTGCACGGCTTGAACTCGGAACAAGCAGTCAGGACCACCCTGGGTCAAGCCTGGCACACGTTCATTGGATCGGGAGCCTGCTGACCGAATCTGAAGGCCGCGTTAAGCTCCACGTTGGAGGATTCGAAGGCTAACGTGTTTTGAATCGGGAACATTTGGCGGGACCCTGGAAATTGGCTCCTCCTTGCATTAAAACAAACATTTTTTTTTTAAAAAGGATGCTGGCTAGACCAATTGAGGCCAATGTGAATGTTTTGCAGGTTCTTGTATTTTCAGAGCTCTGTTGTGGGGAAGGAGCAGGGTTTTTTTTTCCCTAACCAGTTTTTTTCACTAACTCCCAAAGTGTATTTTCTGTACTTATAAAAGGCCAGCGGCCTCTTTAGAGGTTTGAAGGTGTAACAAGGGAATTCTGAGTTTTACGCAGAAAATTCCACTGCTTTCTGTTCCTCCTCCTTGGGGGAAATTCCCATAGGCAGCCAGGAGAAGGCAGAAGTCCCGCGGGCAGGCCGGGAAGCGTCTGCCCTCTTTGCTCATCCGTGCCCCCTCCAGCTGAGCCTTCCCTTTTGGAAATCTCTACGCAGAGACGGGATGCTCGCCTTGTCCTGGGGCGAAAAAGTTGCCAAGGATATCTTGCCGGAGAGGTTTGAGCTGTGAGGTGCAACGTTTGAACCCCAACTTCGGTGAAGCACGACTGCCACCCCCAGAACAGAAAACAATTCTCGGACACTCCTAGCTTCAGATTTTCTAGAATCCAACCAGAACTGCCATCGGGCCACCGAAGGGAGCCCTGGGAACGTGCCGGGTGGACTTTTTAGGATTTCGGATGGGGCACCTGGCAAGGCCTACCTGGAGTGGACTTGCAGGGGGGGTGTCCCCCTTTGAAGCTGGCTTTCCATACCCCTGGGGTGGGCTCAGGTGCCAAGGGACCGTCTGCCAGGCTGCCTTCCAAAATCCCACCATCCGGTTGCCGTTACTGGTGGTTTCCGGGGATTGCCCGGTCTGTAGGCTCTTGCTGTTACCATGTATTTTTTTACACTTTAAATCTTGTATTTCCACCCCCCTTAAAAAGTATTTCCAGCCAATCCTGTACAGAGAACAAAAGATCTATCAATCAATCATATATATACATATATATCTATATTATGATAATCTATATTTTCAGTTTTTGTACATAATGCAACTCCAAAGATCTTTTTCTCTGCATTTTTTTCCCCTTCCTTTTCTGAGGACTAAATGAAGGTGGCGTCATACTTTGCACACGTGTAAGCGAGCGTGAGGGGCAGTGCATTGTCCGTTGCACGGCTAATTTATATATTTATGTATGTGTTCTGAGTTGTGCGTTTGTGTGTGTGTGTGTTTCAGTTGGAAGCTTTCTGAGTCCAGCTACTCAGCCTCCTCTTCCCACCTCTTCAGCCAGTCGGGTGTTTGAGCCTCCAACGTGGAAGTCCTGGAAAACCTCCGCGCAGCCAGAACTGTCCCGATGGGAGTCTGGTCCGAGACAGAATGAAGGAAACTCTAATTTTGCAGAGCTTCCCCCTTCAAGGCCTTGGCTTCCTGCATGATTTCCCAAAGCCTCAGCGGAGAAGGCCGGATTCCTATTTTAAGTGGGCTGCAGGTTAATTTTAATGCTGTTTGTTACCCACACCTCATCGTTGTGTGGTTTTCTTTCAAGCATTTCCGTTTCAGTCAAAGGGAATATTTTTCCAGGACAGCTGAAGTTTTCCTAGATGTTCCCGGGAGGGGTCTGTGACAACTTGCTGTGGACAACTCACCACGGGACAAGATTTAATTAATGTAGAAGAAATGGTGGCATAGAATCATGAAAGGAAAGATGCCAAAGGAGGAGGGACAGAATGAAATTTATTTAAAACAAATTTTAAAAAAACCTTTTAATTTTTGACATTCACAGAGTGACAAAAATTAAAATATTTTTTTAATTTATTTTAAATAAATAGGATTGTTAAATTCTCCTGCAGTGAGGGGTCCCGTGGCGGGTGGTCTCCCGGGAGGAGCCAGGGCAAAGGGCAGGGGGAGCGGAGGCCGAGACCCCGTTTGTAGCCAGTGGCTGGCTGGGCAGGTGGAGGAGAGGCTGACCTGGCATCCCTTTAGTGGACCCTTTTTTCTGTCTTTTGGAAGAGACAAACCTCCCCTCCTGGGCTTATTTATTCTGTCATACCCTTGTTTTTATCAACTCAGAGCCATGGTGTATATGCCGTTGTAGAGAAAAATATAATAAAAAAAAAAAGTTGCAAAGAGCTGTGGTCCCACATCATGAAGGGTCTCCATCTTGGCTGCGTCGCTGGCTTTTTTTTTTTTCAGCCTTGTAAATATATTATAAGTTGGGGAAGGGGGGGGTGAAGTGTTGGCACAGTCCCAGTTCATAATGAAGGTAATTTTCTTTCCACTTATGTTGATTTCCATTTAGGGCATCCAAATTATTTTAGTGGGACTGAGTGGATTTTCCATCTTCGTTTTTTTCCCCCACATCATAATCTGTTTACTACCACCGCTTTTTTTCGTTATGTATTATTTTTTTACGGTTTGTAACATTTTATTGGATTATGGAATAAAATGCAAAAGTACAAAAGCAAATAGGACACTGGGGAAGGGGAAAAAGTGTTGCAGGAGAATAAAGCATTAACACCAAACCTCGACTTTTTTACTTTTCCATAATAGCATAAACTAGCCTGCTTACTACCGCCGCTTTATGGCTTATTCTGTAAACATCTTTATTCACCTGAAGGCACGCTGGCCACATGAAACTTCCAAATGCAGAGATAATAGTATAAGGGGACAAGTGACAGGCTGGCGATGGTACATAAAATATTTGCTTGCAAACAATCTCGGGCAGAGGGTATCAGATCTAACATTCCCCCCCCCCAAAAAACCCCATTTAATTTCTAAGATAAGGGAGGCATGGCGGATAAAAAGAAGTTTGCCTTCCACATATGATTATTAGTAGACGGCCCATGAGCATTACTCATGAAAAACATGCCTGCTCTAGCTTTCAGCACTAAACCGCTTTAATTTCTGACTTTTCGAGTGAACAAACTGACGTTTCTTCTCTTGGTGACTTTGGTTCCCTTGATCCTCTTTTTTTTTAAAAAAAAGTTTTTTATTTATAATACAGTTAAAACAAAAATGGACATAACGTGACATTCCAGAATAAATATTCCTAACAATTTGTTCCTCTTAATACATATAATTAATACATCATTCTTAATCTCTAAATAAATTTATTCTTCTATACAATACAATTATATATACAGTTATAAGTATTTCTGTCTTAACAGTAGCTTGAAGCCCGAGCAGTTCTCCTTAATTCATACCAGTAATAAAATTTGTCCCAGATTTCAAAGTAGTCTGATTCTGTCTTATCCTTCATTTCCATTGTGAGCCTATCCATTTCAGCACACGATAAAATTTTATATAAAATCTCTTCTTCTGTTGGAATTCCTTTATTCCTCCAGTTTTGAGCGTATACCAATCTAG
>NW_015388823.1:24079-40684 GCF_001527695.2 Protobothrops mucrosquamatus
CAACTCCATTGTTCTGTTATCCAGCAAAGCGGCTACAGCAGTGAGAGCCGTCTCCCGAAAAAGCCAGAAGAAAACATAGATTGGAGACAGAGAGAGGGAAGTAAGAAGCTGCTGGAGAATCGATTCTTGCGCTGGAGACATTTGCAAATCTTCCCTTCCCCTCCTGCGGCTGGGCTGCAGGCTTTGTGCAGCTGTGAATGGTGGCTTTTTCTCTTGAATGCCGATGATGGTTACACTTGGGCGACCTGAATGCCAGGAGGAGAGAGCCAAAAGAGGAGGAGGAGGAGGGTGGCTCCGAAGCCGTTTCACTTTCAAGTCAGGCGACGAGGGAGATTAGCCGGGATGAGCGTCTGGGGCATGTCCGGGCCTGGCTGAGCAAGGGAACAGGTGTGCGGGAGGCGCACCTGGCAGGACCGGGCAGCTCCCAGCTGAGGCCCCCAGGCGGCTCAAGTGCGCCCTCCCAGCCACACGGATCGGGATCTCCAACCGGCTGCAGCTCTGGAGATGCGCTCCGGCCGGTCCTGGCGTTCCCCTCTGGAGAAAGCATCTCACCTGGGCGAACCTCTCCTGCCAGAGATGGACTGACCCGGTCTGTGCACCCCCAGTCAGAGCGAGAGCCTCGGCCTTCCGGGGAAGTTGGAAGGAAGCAGCCACCATGAAGAAAATGTTCTCCTGTTCCAGCCATCCAGTGGCGGTGAGTAACAACGGCTGCGTTCACCGAAGCTCCGTCTGACAGGTGGCAGGTGATCCTCCAGTAATTATACTTGATATGCCTGTAATTATACTTCTAAAAAAGCAGCAAAAAATGTCGAACCTGCAGGCGATAGGAACTTGAGTTTTATCTCTTGGTTTGAATCAAGCTGCTAGTCCTTAAGGTGGCGAAGAAAAGCTTGGAAAACCAGAACTGGTGCCAAGGCCTGGGAGGAGCCGTATGTTTTGCAGTATTGAGGAGGGGAATTTAAGTGCTTTCCCTAACTTCTTAGGGACTAGCAACCGCTGCTCTGTCTTGGTTGGGATCTCTGTTCCTAAGGGTAGTGACTTTATTCCTAAAGTTTTCTACTTTACTTTATAGCAATAGCAACAGCATTTAAGTCAACCTTGAGCCACTCAGAATAGAATAGAATAGAATAGAATAGAATAGAATAGAATAGAATAGAATAGAATAGAATAGAATAGAAACAGGAAGAAGAATGGAATGGAATGGAATGGAGAATAGAATGGAAAATAGAATACAGGTAATCCTCGACTTATGACGAGGCCCAAATTTATGTTGCATTTGTTAAGTGAGTTTTGCCCCATTTTACGACTTTTCTTGCCACAGTTGTTAAGTGAATTATAGCAGTTGTTAAGTTAGTAACATAGTTGTTAAGTGAATCTGGCTTGTCTGTTGATTTTGCTTGTCAGAAAGTCGCAAAAGGGGATCACGTGACCCCGGGAACCAGTTGCCAAGTGTCTGAATTTTGATCACGTGACCACAGGGATGCTACGAAGGTCGTAACTGTGAAAAAAGGTCATAAGTCACTTTTTTTCAGGGCCGTTGTAACTTTGAATGGTCACTAAATGAACTGTGGTAAATTGAGCACTACCTGTTTAATGCTTCGCAGTGCTTTACAGCCCTCTATGAGTGGTTTACAGAGTCAACATATGGCCCCCAACAATCTGGGTCCTCATTTTACCGACCTCGGAAGGATGGAAGGCTGAGTCAACCTTGAGCCAGTCAGAATAGAATAGAATAGAATAGAAACAGGAAGAAGAATGGAATGGAATGGAAAATAGAATGGAAAATAGAATAGAATAGAATAGAATAGAATAGAATAGAATAGAAACAGGAAGAAGAATGGAATGGAATGGAAAATAGAATGGAAAATAGAATAGAATAGAATAGAATAGAATAGAATAGAACCTTGGAGGTCATCTAGTCCAACCTTCAGAGAAGAGACATCAGTGTCCAAAGCAGGGATGGGATTTGAGGAAGGGTCTCAACCTCAACCCTCCCCAGTTTTCTTCAGGATAACGACAGAGAGTGGAATTGCAAGATTCCAAAGCTGCAGCCCTATAATAAAAGTACAGGGAGTCCTCAACTTACAACAGTTGATTTAATGACCGTTCGAGGTTACAATGGCACTGAAAAAAGTGACTTAGGACCGTTTTTCACACTTATGACCATTGTAGCATCCCTGAGGTCACGTGACCAAAATTCAGACGCTTGGCAACTGACTCATATTTATGACGGTCGTTGTGTCCCGGGGTCACGTGATCCCCTTTTTGTGACCTTCCGACAAGCAAAGCCAGATTCACTTTACAACTGTGTTACTAATTTAACAACTGCAATGATTCACTTCACAAATGTGGCAAGAAAAGTTACAAAATAGGGCAAAACTCACTTAACAAATGTTTCACTTAGCGACATCAATTTTGGACTCAATTGTGGTCGTAAGTCGAGGACTACGTGTAGCTTTAGTTTTCATGACTCTTTGATTTTCAGGTCTGGTCTGCTTCGCAGGGCTGAAACCTAGGAGTCCATATTAGGGCTCAATGTAGAAGGCACTCTGTTCATGGTCAGAGGGACATGACGGCGCATACGTTCTGGTTGAGATATTCCAAGCCTCAGTCCCAGCTGGGAGAAGTCATTGGGAAAATATTGAGGAATGACAGAATAACAGCGTTGGAAGGGACCTTGGAGGTCTTCTAGTCCACTTCCCTGCTCAAGCAGGAGACCCTGTATCATTTCAGACAAATGGATGTCCGATCTCTTCTTAAAGGCCTCTAGGGATGGAGCATCCGCAACTTCCGGTGGCAAGCTGTTACACTGGTTAATTGTCCTCACTGTTAGGAAGTTTCTCCTTAATTCCAGGTTGCTTCTCTCCTTGGTTAGTTTCCATCCATTCTTTCTTGTCCTGCCCTCTGGTGCAGTATATTTAACAGTATAACACAGTTGGAAGGGACCTTGGAGGTCTTCTAGTCCAACCCCTTGTTCAAGCAGGAGACCTTATACAGGTTACAACCACAATTGAGCCCAATTGAGTTATCATGTCCCTCCTAGTCCTTCTTTTCTCTAGACTGTCCATAATTCCTGCAACCGTTCTTCCTATGTTTTAGCCTCCAGCCCCCTAATCATCCTTGTTGCTCTTCTCTGCACTCGTTCCAGAGTCTCGCCATCTTTTTTATATGATGGTGTCCAAAACTGGATGCAGTATTCCAGGGGTGGCCTTAGCAAGGCCTTATAAAGAAGTTCAGTTCAGTTGTGGAAACTGGGCCATCCATTATTTTTTTTCTTTTTTTTCATTGTTCAGCCTTGCTCTGTCCTGCCCTCGGTTAGATCCAGCCTTGGGGGGCTCCATTGTGCACCACTTCAGCTTCTCCCGAAGCGGCCCCTGGCCCAGCCAAGCAGGGCCTTGTGGAGATGCTCTGCTTGGCTGCTTCCGTGTCCTTCCTTGTGGGTCTTGCCACCCCGACTACACAACTGAGAGGAAGGGCTCGAACGCAGCCCCTTTGGGAGGGAGGGACCCCCGTTGGATTTCCCATGGCAAATTTGGGGCCCCGTCTCCAAGGTCCTTAGGAAAAGACGCTCCCGGCAGCGGAGGGATTTCATCTGTCCAAGCAGGGTTAGGCAAGAGAGGGCTGGATCCAGAAAGTGAGAACGTCACAATGCTGGGCCGATCCGAAGATCACAGGAATGGCCGGCATGGAAGGAGGCTCTCCTGGGGAATTCCTTCCTAAAGGAGGCAAAATCACTAGACGGGAAAAAAAAAGTTTCAGAAATGGAAATAGAGGAAAAACAAGGAAGGCAAGAATTCTACACCTAGAATTCAAAATAAAGAAAGAAATGCCATTAGGCTAGCTAGCTAAATCAGTTTCTTCTTCTAAATGATGTCACTTTCAAAATATGTTTAGGGTGTATTGCGAAGAGGATGGTTGATGGGAGGTCATCTCCATTCTCTGCCTGGAAGCTGTTAGGCAGGTTCTCCTTGCCTGCTTTCTTTCTTTCTTTCTTTCTTTCTTTCTTTCTTTCTTTCTTTCTTTCTTTCTTTCTTTCTTTCTTTCTTTCTTTCTTCTTTTCCTTCTTCTTTCTTTTCCTTCCTTCCTTTCTTCCTTTTCTCTTTTCTTCCTTCCTTCCTTCCTTTCTTTCTTTTCCTTCCTTCCTTTTCTCTTTTCTTTCTTTCTTTCTTTCTTTCTTTCTTTCTTTCTTTCTTTCTTTCTTTCTTTCTTCTCTTTTCCTTCCTTCCTTCCTTTTCTCTTTTCTTTCTTTCTTTCTTTCTTTCTTTTTTCTTTCTTTCTTTCTTTCTTTTCCTTCCTTTCTTCCTTCCTTTTCTCTTTTCTTTCTCTTTTCTCTTTTCTCTCTTGTTTCTTTCTTTCTTTCTTTCTTTCTTTTCCTTCCTTCCTTCCTTTCTTCCTTTTCTCTTTTCTTCCTTCCTTCCTTCCTTCCTTCCTTCCTTTCTTTTCCTTCCTTCCTTTTCTCTTTTCTTTCTTTCTTTCTTTCTTTCTTCTCTTTTCCTTCCTTTCTTCCTTTTCTCTTTTCTTTCTTTCTTTCTTTTTTTCTTTCTTTCTTCTCTTTTCCTTCCTTTCTTCCTTTTCTCTTTTCTTCCTTCCTTCCTTCCTTCCTTCCTTCCTTCCTTCCTTTTCTCTTTTCTTCCTTCCTTCCTTCCTTTTTTCTTTTCTTTCTTTTTTCTTTTTTCTTTTCTTTCTTTCTTTCTTTCTTTCTTTTCCTTCCTTTCTTCCTTCCTTTTCTCTTTTCTTTCTCTTTTCTCTTTTCTCTCTTGTTTCTTTCTTTCTTTCTTTCTTTTCCTTCCTTCCTTCTTTTTCTCTTTTCTTTCTCTTTTCTCTCTTCTTTCATTCATTCATTAATTCTTTCTTTCTTTCTTTCTTCTCTTTTCCTTCCTTCCTTTTTTCTTTTCTTTCTTCTTTCTTTCTTTCTTTCTTTCTTTCTTTTCCTTCCTTCCTTCCTCCCTTCCTTTCTTTCCATTCTTTCTTTCCTTCTCTCCTTTCTTCCTTTCTTTTTTCTCTTTTCCTTCCTTCCTTCCTTCTTCCTCCACTTTTCCCTAGTTTTAAAATATGGATATAAAGTGAAAAACTGAAGCTTCACCGGCAGGCTGAACTTCACTTCCTTAAAGACCCTGAGTGGAGTGATAAAGGGCACTGAATCAAAAGGTTTCCACAAGGAAGACATTTCAGGGAGAAGAGAAGAGATCTTCCATTTATTCAGATGACCCTGAGCACAGGGTCAATTCCCCGAATGGTTGAGGTGGCTCTGTTGTGTCCTCCGCAAAAAGGGGATTGTCACAGAAACAGTTAAAACCTCTGCACTTGACAAACTAGAATAGAATAGAACTGGAAGGGACCTTGGAGATCTTCTAGTCCAGCCCCCTGCTCAAGCAGGGGAACGTATACCGTCTCAGACAGGTGACTGTCCAGTCTCTTCTTGAAGTCTCCAGTGATGGAGCGCCCACAACTTCTGGTGGCAAGCTGTTCCACTGGTTGATTGTCCTCACTGTCAGGAAGTTTCTCCTTAATTCCAGGTTGCTTCTCTCCTTGATCAGTTTCCAACCATTGTTTCTCGTCCTTCCGTCTGGTGCTTTGGTGAACAACCTGACCCCTTCTTCTTTGTGGCAGCCCCCTAGATACTGGATCACTGCTATCATGTCTCCCCTATTTCTTCTTTTCTTCAGACTAGCCAAATCCAAGTCCCGCAGCCGTTCTTCATATGTTTTGGTCTCCAGGCCTTGGATCACCTTAGTTGCTCTTCTCTGAATTTTTTCCAAACTCTCAACATCTTTTGTGATATGGTGTCCAAAACTGGCTGCAGTATTCCAGGTGTGGTCTTATTAGGATTTTATAAAAAGCGGTACTAATACGTTGCGTGAACTTGATGCTAGGCCTCTGTTTATACAACCAGGATTGTATTAGTTTTTTTGGCTGCTGCTGCACACTGCTGGCTCGTGGTCAAGTGATTGTCCACTAGGACTCCAAGGTCCCTCTCACAGTTACTGTTTTTAAGCCAGTAACTTGAAATGAAAGAGGCTGGGTCAGCCTTCCCAGGTAGACGGACATAAAACAGACAGATGAGCTAATTCTACTTTTATTGTAAGGCTACAATAACAGAATCTCGCAACTCTGAAAGGACAAATCTCCCTCTTTCTTTTTACAGTGATAATGGAGGGTGGATCCATTCTTAGATTCTTTCTCTTCCCCTCATGCAGTTGAGGCTAGCCCCTCTTTTATGTTTAGCCCAGTATATCTAGTTTAATGAAAAGAAGGACGAGGGGGAACATGTTAGCAGTCTTCCAGTATTTGAGGGACTGCCCCAAAGAAGAGGGGTGGGGTCAACTTATTTTCCAAAGCACCAGAGGGCAGGACAAGAAGCAACGGATGGAAACTAATCAAGGAAAGAAGCAACCAGTGGAACAGCTTGCCTTCAGATGTTGTGGGTGCTCCATCACTGCAGGTCTTCAAGAAGAGACTGGATAGCTGTTTATCTGAAATAATAATAATAATAATAATAATAATAATAATAATAATAATAATAATAATAATAATAATAATAATAATAATAATAATAATGTAACCCAAAACAACTGGAGCACCACTTGAACACAATTGGCATTGACAAATTCGCCACTAGTCAATTGCAAAAGGCGGCCTTACTAGGAACTGCTTCCATCCTGCGACGAGATCTGTAATACCATCAAACATCCACATCTGCCTATCCCAGGTCTTTGGTAAGGACTCGATAGGTAGACAAAAATGCCAGATCCAGTCTGAACATCTGGCTGACTGTGCGATGATTAATAATAATAATAATAATAATAATAATAATAATAATAATAATAATAATAAATTTGCAATCCCAAAACAACTGGAGCATCACTTGGACACCATGGGCATTGACAAAAATGCCAAATCCAGTCTGAACAACTGGCTGACTGTGCGATGATCAATAATAATAATAATAAAGTTGGAAGGTACCTTGGAGGTCATCTAGTCCAACCCTCTGCTCAGGCAGGAAACCCTATACCATTTCAGACAAATGGCTGTCCAGTCTCTTCTTAAAACCTTCCAGTGTTGGAGCATTTGCAGCTTCTGGAGGCAGGTTGTTCCACTGGTTAATTGTTCTAACTGTCAGGAAATTTCTCCTTAGTTCTAGGTTGCTTCTCTCCTTGCTTAGTTTCCATCCGTTGCTTCTTGTCCTGCCTTCAGGTGCTTTGGAGAATAGCTTGACTCCCTCTTCTTTGGGGCAGCCCCTGAGATATTGGAAGACTGCTATCATGCCCCCCCTCGTCCTTCTCTTCATTAAACTAGACATACCCAATTCCAGCAACTGATATGTTTTAGCCTCCAGTCCCCTCATCATCTTTGTTGCTCTTCTCTGTACTCTTTCTAGAGTCTCAGCATCTTTTTTTCATCGTGGTGACTAAAACTGGATGCAGTATTCCAAGTGTGGCCTTACCAAGGCATTGTAAAGTAATATTAATACTTCACATGATCTTGATTCTATCCCTCTGTTAATGGTCTAGGGCAGGGCTTTTCAACCTTTTCACCCATTGTACCACTTTTAGGATATGGCAACATCCGAGTACCACCAGTCGCCTAGCAAGGTGCCAAAAACTTGATGACCCAAAAAAAAAAAGGAAAAAAGTGATAAAGTACAGGTAGTCGTCGACTTACAATAGTTCACTTAATGACTGTTCGAAGTTACAATGGCACTGAAAAAGTGCCCCCCAAGCCACGGCCGAGCAAGACACCTGCCTGCCCACCCGGTGGCGCTCTTCCTCCTGTCCGAGGTTTTCATTGTTGTGAGCATTTCTGTTGAGGATTGGCAGCGGGGGTGGGGTAGGGGGTGTTTGGTTTTTATTCCCCCCCGTCTGCTGGGTGGTTGCAGCAGGTTTTGGTCACTTCACATGACCCTGGGCCACTGTGACCGTCATAAATATGAATCAGTTGCCAAGCATCTGAATGTAAATCACAAGACCCTGGAGATGCTGCAACATTCCAGCTGATTGGCGCTTCTTCTGGGCTCAGCTGGATCCTGGCGCTGATCCTGGCGCTTCCGCTGAGCCCTGACAGCCCTGCAGCTCCAGCCGTCTCTCGCTCAGGCTTGTGCGGTGCTGCCACCGGTTCAGCTCATTCCCCTCCCCTGCTACCACTTTTCTAGTGGTACCACCTGCCAGGTGCCAATGTACCACCTGCCACGTACCACCTGCCAGGTGCCAATGTACCACAGGTGGTACCCGTACCACTGGTTGAAAAGCCCTGGTCTAGGGCAGGGGTCTTCAAACTTGGCCCTTTTATGACTGGTGGACTTCAACTCCCAGAATTCCTCAGCCAGGCACGGTGGCTGAGGAATTCTGGGAGTTGAAGTCCACCAGTCATAAAAGGGCCAAGTTTGAAGACCCCTGGTCTAGGGTCTCCTGCTTGAGCTTGAGGGGTTGGACTAGAAGACCTCCAAGGTCCCTTCCAAATCTATTATTCTGTATCTGATGATCCCCTCAGGCAGGACCTTGGCCTTGTCTCTCAAGTTCATTTCTACAACATACCACTACAGAGGCTAGCTAGACAGTCACCTATCAGAGACGCTGCAGCGGTTCCTGCCCTGAGCAGGGGTTGGACTAAATGACCTCCAGGGTCCCTTCCAACTCAATGATTCTATAAGAAGAGCGGTGCAGTCAGTGACCTGAGAACTTGCTCTCCAAGAAAAAAGAGCAGATTCCCTTCTGATCTCTTGAGAACCGGATGACCTGAGAGAGGAACCCCGCCTTAGGCAGCCGGCCAACGCCCGGCCTTCCCTCCTCTCAGCATCACTAGGGCTGGAGTGAGAGCCGTGTGTGTGTGTGGCCTTGTGCAATCTCCCCTCCGACAACAACAGGGTGTGTGGCTTTGTCGTGCCCTGTCTTCAGAACCGGATTTTTTTCTGTCAGCAAGATCCAGCGCCTCTTCCCCGAAACTCATCTGCCTGCCAAAGCAAACAGCGAGGAGGGAAGGCGCAGCCGAGGCTCCGGAGCCGGGATGGGGATCAGGCCAGGGATACCTGGGGGGTGGGGGACAGGGTCCCCGGGCAACGCCCGGTTGGGGCTGAAAAGCCAAGGCGTTTTCACTCCCCAAAGGGCACCGTGGACTGGGACTTAAGCACCAACAGCTCCTCTGGAATAAAAAAATAATAAAATAAAATAAAATAACAAAATAAAATAATAAAATAAAATAAAATAATAAAGTAAAATAAAAAAAATGAAATGAAATGAAATAATGATAGAAGAGAGTATTTGTAGCTCAGCGTTGAACTGTGGGGTCCTTGCACTGATGATGTTACCTAGTTGGGTCATGAAATGTCTGCAAGAAAACCACTGAGCTCAGAGAGCACCAAGGACCCCATAGTCTTATTCCTCCTCCTCCTCCTCCTCCTCCTCCTCCTCCTCCTCTTTTTCCTCTTCTTCCTCAAAGCCCCCTCCCTTCTAGCATAGATGATGTTACCTAGTTGGGTCATGAAACGTCTGCAAGAAAACCACCAAGCTCAGAGAGCACCAAGGACCCCATAAAGTAAAAAATAACAAAATAAAATAATAAAATAAAACAACAAAATAATAAAATAAAATAAAATAACAAAATAATAAAATAAAATAACAAAATAATAAAATAAATAAAAATAAAAATAAAATAACAAAATAAAATAACAAAATAAAATAACAAAATAATAAAATAAAATAAAATAATAAAATAATAATCAAATCAAATCAAATAATCAAATCAAATCAAATCCTCACCCATCATGGCTGTCCCTGAGGATCCTGGGAGGTTGCCCTCCCATCTGGAAATTCTCAAGGTGGGATTCATCCAAGATTCAGCCGGAGGCGTGAATGTCTCTGCGGCCGGATCCCATCGCAAGGGGTCCTCAACGTGCAGCTATTCCTTTAGCAACTGTTCAAAGTTACCACAGCAGTGAAAAAAGTGACTTGCAACTTCCAACAAGCAAGGCCAATGGGGGAAGCTGGACTCGCTTAAAGACTGTGTGCTTCACTTAACAACTGCAGTGGTTTGCTTAACAACCATGGCAAAAAAGGTCATAANTTAAGGACTACCTGTATTTCTGATTTTAAAGAACAACCTGCTCCTGCCACTTCAAGCGTCATTATGGAGGTTTTTAAGAAGAGACTGGACAGCCACTTGTCTGAAATGGTATAGGATCTCCTACTACAACAGGGGGTTGGACTAGAGGACCTCCAAGGTTCCTTCCAACTCTATTATTCTGTTATTTATGACCAAAATTAAGCCCAAAATTTCTGTTGCTAATTGAGACATTTGTTATGTGAGGTTTGCCCTGTTTTACGACCTTACTTGCCACAGTTGTTAAGTGAATCACTGCAGTTGTTAAGTTAGTAACATGGTTGTTAAATGAATCAAGCTTCCCCTATTGAGGTTGCTGGTCAGAAGGTCGCAAAACAGAATCACATGATCCTGGGACACTGAAACCATCATAAATATGAGTCGCCAAGTGCCCAAATTTTGATTGTGTGACCCTGGGGACGCTGCAACGGTCTTAAGTGTGAAAAATGGTCCTAAGTCACTTTTTCCCATGGTGTTGTAACTTCGGTCACTAAATGAACTGTTGTATTCCATTTCTTTGCTCTCTGTCGGTGCAGAGAGACACAAATTATTTTGCCCAACTGTAATATATCTAAAGTCATCAACTATGGTTTCACTTTTACCCATTTGAACACATTTTACAGGGGGTGTTATGAAACATGGTTTGTCCTTAACCATAAATTGCTACCAGTTTATTTACTGGTTGCTTAAGTCCCTTCTAGTCTGTGTTCCCACAACCAGCCTGCTTCCCACCAAATGGTCAGCAGTGTGCTTGCACCTGCCAAAAAAGCCAACACAGTGCTGGGCTGCATTAACAGAGGGATAGAATCAAGATCACGTGAAGTGTTAATACCACTTTACAATGCCTTAGTAAGGCCACACTTGGAATACTGCATCCAGTTTTGGTCACCACGATGTAAAAAAGATTTTGAGACTCTAGAAAGAGTACAGAGAAGAGCAACAAAGATGATCAGGGGATTGGAGGCTAAAACATATAAAGAACGGTTGCTGGAATTGGGTATGTCTAGTTTAACGAAGAGAAGGACGAGGGGGGACATGATAGCAATATTCCGGTATTTGACGGACTGCCATAAAGAAGAGGAGGGGTCAGCTTATTTCCCAAAGCACCAGAAGGCAAGACAACACCCAACAGGTGGAAACTAACCAAGGAAAGAAGCAACCTAGAACTAAAGAGAAATTTCCTGACAGTGAAAACAATTAACCAGCGGAACGGCTTGCCACCAGAAGTTGTGGGTGCCCCATCACTGGATGTTTTTAAGATGAGATTGGACAACCGTTTGTCTGAAAGGGTATAGTTTTTCCTGCCTGAGCAGGGGGTTGGACTAGAAGACCTCCAAGGTCCCTTCCAACTCTGTTGTTCTGAATTCTGTATTCTCTCGCCTTCCAGGTCGAAAGCTGGAACAAGCACGACCAGAAGCTGTTTGACGCCGTAGAGAAAGGGGACGTGACCCGGACGTCCCTTTTTGCGTCGAGGAAAACAGCCCACCCCACCAAGCTCAACGCCCTGGGCCAATCTGCGTACGTAAGTTTTTCCCCTTGGCCTTCAAGAGGGACAGTTTGGCTGAAGGGCAGTGGCCTTAGCTACAATTGACTGAACCTGGGGCTATGTGGTTGTGGGAACTCGGCCCTTGGCTCAGAAGATTGTCTGTAGAGATCATCCCATTCAAGAATGTGGCTTACAGGTAGTCCTCGAGTTACGACCATCATGCAGCCTGGCCATTACAGTCCTAACTCCTGAATATCATAAAATGGGTCAGTTACTTGTCCAACCCAATTTAATGGCCCCTTTTTTTGCAGAAATCATCACAGTTGTTAAGTTGAATGACCACAACCTTCACTAAGTGGTGGTTAAATAAATCTTGTGCTCATTGAGTGAACCAATGTTACACTACGGGTGCGGTTTTGCCCAAAACTGGAAGTAAACAATATTTTTTTTGCAAAACCACCATAAAGCTGGTCACATGATCCCAGAATCCTGCAAAGAGCCATCAATGCAACCTGGTTGCTAAGTCCCCAAAGTTGGTTATGTAAGTGCAGTTGGATCTGGATTGTAAGAATCCCCCCCCCCCCCCGGTAAGTTCATCAAAACTTCACCCATTTGCTAAGTCACCGGTCATAAGTTGAGTCTTCATCGGGAACAGAAGTTGTCAACCTGAACTTAGGCGCAAGCCAAGTGGCATAGTTCCAAACTAAGAATCATGGCTTGTTAGAGGACTTGGGGGCTATTAAACATAACACGGTCTGCCATTGCATTCTTAACCAAGTTTGGCATAGACAATTACATTAGTAATCGATTACCGTACAGATAGTCCTTGATTTACAACCGTTCCTTTAATGACCATTCAGAGTTACAATGGTACTGAAAAAACTGGCGTGGCAAGTTCTCACATTTGTGACGGTTGCCACATCCTTATGATCATGTGATCAGATTTTGGGTGCTTGGCAACCTGGATATACTTGTGATAGTTGCAGCATCCCAGGATCATGTGATCGCCATATGTGATCTTCCCAGCTTCCGACAAGCCACATCAATGGGAGAAATTGGATTGCTTAATAAACGCGTGATTCATTTCACCACTGCAGTGATTCATTTAACAGCTATCACAAAATACGTTGTAAAATCAGGCATGATTGACTTAGTAACCGCCTTGCTTAGCAACCAGGAATTTTGAGATCAATCGTGTGGTCCTAAAAATCGTCTATTTTTGTGCACTCATTGTACATCCTGGGTGGAGGAATTTCTTTCAAGGACAGGATGTAAATTCCTACTTGTATAAAACTTGGTTTGCCACATGTATGTGGCTTAAAGTAAAACCTTGCCTAAGAAGTCTTCTGGATGCTGTTTTTGGAGATGGATCAGGAGAGACCAAGAAAGAGCCAAGGGAAGGGGCTAGGAGAATTTGCCATGGCCACCGCGCCACGGGACTGTGGGACAATATTAATATTAATATTGGTGGTTAATACAACTGCCTAGCATGTAGACTGCCTAGGTTCGAATCCCATAAAGGGTGTGGCTAGCTGATGAGGGCTAATAAGCCCAAAATAGCTATAGTAGTCTCCCACTTAATTCTTTAACTCTTTGTCAGCAAAAAAGAAATCTGAATATTAATATTAATATTAATCATTTCATTTAGTTGTTTTTATTATTGACTACATTTTCGCCAATATTATTATACTTCTCAAATCTTCTGTGGAATTCCTAGCGGCTAGCCTTTGCTGGTGGGAAATTCTGCTTCCCCCCCCCTTTATTCATGAGCCATGATGGTGCAGTGGTTAGAATGTGGTATTGCAGGCTAACTCTGCCTACTGCCAGCAGTTCGATCCTGACCGGCTCCAGGTTGACTCAGCCTTTACCAGCCGAGGTTGGTAAAATGAGGACCCAGATTGTTGGGGGCAAATATGCTGGCTCTGTAAACCGCTTAGAGAGGGCTGTAAAGCGCTGTGAAGTAAGTATATAAATCTATTGCTATTATTGCAGGTTCCATCTGGCAGCTTCCAAGGGACTTACGGAGTGCCTCACCATCCTGCTCACCCACGGGGCCGACGTCAATGATAAGAACGAGGACGGTGGGTACCAGCCCAAAGACCCCCTCCCCCTTTTCCCAGGGCATTTGCACAAAGGGGTTGGTTGGGTTTTGCAGACCAGTCATTTCCATGTTTGAGGGACATCTGGCTGGTAAGAGAGGATCATGAGAAGACACATTTCAACAGCCCCCCCCCCCCTTTCTCTCCATTGCTTTGACGTCATGAGGCTCCCGGGGTGGGCAATTAATTTTTCCCCAGGGGCCACATGAGAAACTAAGACTGCGTTAACAGAGGGACAGAATCAAGATCTCGTGAAGTGTTGATACCACTTTATAAGGCCACACCTGGAATACGGCATCCAGTTTTGGTCACCACGATGTAAAAAAGATGTTGAAAAAGTGCAGAGAAGAGCAACAGAGATGATTAGAAGTCTGGAGGCTAAAACATATGAAGAACGGTTGCAGGAATTGGGCATGGCCAATCTGGAGAAAAGAAGGACGAGGGGCGACATGATAGCTGTCTTCCATTATTTGAGGGGCTGCCACAAAGAAGAGGGGGGGGGGTCAACTTATTTTCCAAAGCACCAGAAGTCACAACAAGAAACAACGGATGGAAACGAATCAAGGAAAGAAGCAACCTGGAATTAAGGAGAAACTTCCTGACAATGAGAACAATTAACCAATGGAACTGCTTGCCTCCAGAAGTTGTGGATACTTCATCACTGGAGGTTTTTAAGAAGAGACTGGACAGCTATTTGTCTGGAATGTTATAGGGTTTCCTGCCAGAGCAGGGGGTTGGACTAGAAGACCTCCAAGGTCCCTTCCAGTTCTGTTATTCTGACACAGATGTGGATGTCCAAATGAACAGTCCTCCACAGCAGGCTGTGAAGGTGTATAGGCATGCATGCACGTACATAAATTAAAAACGAAAACAGCAGTTGCCTTCAAAATAAGCAGTTGTATTGGGTGCATGGCATACATTTGATTTAATCAATTTACATTTGATTTTTAATTTCCGATTGACCTCAGGCAGGCCAGACAGGGACCGGATGTGGCTCGGGGACCATAAAATGCCCAGGCCTGAGCTAACATGTCCACAAGGTCAGGGGTCAATTGGTTGACAATGACTGGAGTCACACCACAGTGTAGATTAGGCTAGCATCTGTTTGGTCCTTAAGGCTTAGTGTGTTGTGAGAACTCAGTCCCTGGCCTACACTTTTGAATCATTTAGACACAGATAGTCCTTGATTTACACAACTGAGCCTGAAATTTTGATCTTAAGTTGTTGCGGTCACAAAGTGGGTCAACTGTTTTTACAATGGTCATTAAATGAGTCACCACAGTCATTATGCAAATCCAGCATTTCCAATGTAGGTAGTCCTTGATTTACGACCATAATTGAGCCCTAAATTTCTGTTGATAAGTGAGACAGTTGTTAAGTGAGTTTGGGCCCATTTTACGACCTTCTGTGCCACAGTTGTTACGCGAATCACTGCAGTTGTTAAGTCAGCAACCCGGTTGTTAAGTGAATCTGGCTTCGCCATTGACTTCGCTGGTTAGAAGGTCGCAAAAGGGGATCATGTGACCGGGGGACACTGCAACCGTCATAACTATGAGTCAGTTGCCGAATGTCCGAATTTTGATCACGTGATCATGGGGCTGAGGCAATGGCCATAAGTGTGAAAAACGGTCATAGGTCACTTTTTTCAGTGCTGTTGTAACTTCAAACAGTCACTAAACGAAAAGTTGTGAGTCGAGGACTACCCGTAGGCATTTTTTGCCGTTTTCTGCCCCCAGCTGCAGAATCCCAGTCATGTTACCACAGGATGCTGCAACTGGTTGCAACTGCAAAGCCGAACTGCAAGTGCCCAAAATGTGATCATGTGACCTGGGTAGATGCAGCAGTTGTAACTTTGAAGACAGTTGTAAGTAGCTTTTCTGTGTGCAAAAAAAAAAAAGGTTCAATCAATCAATCAATTTCAACTTCTTGTGGGAAAAAAAAGATCTCGCAAAGTTGGAATTGATTGATTGAACTTTTTAGTCCCACCCAGTCTGTCATTACCACCGCAGCCACGCCCGGCCAATGGGCCACACCCACCCGGCACCCGGCGATACATAAGTGGGTTTTGGGTTGCAGTTTGGGCACTTGGTCTCTAAAAGGTTCGCCATCACTGGTCTAGGGCAGGGGTGTCAAACTTGCAACGTCATATGATGTATCGTGAGTTTTTTTCCATTGCCAGCAATGGGTGGGCGCGATTTCGCAATGACGCATCCGGCCCGCCGGCCAGCAGTTTGACACCCCTGGTCTAGGGTCTCCTGCTTGAGCAGGGGTTGGACTAGAAGACCTCTGAGGCCCCTTCCATCCCTCTTATTCTACGGTTTATCTTTTTGCAGGCAGCACAGCTCTGCACCTAGCCACCATCGCTTGCCAGCCCCAGTGCGTGAAGGTCCTCATCCAGGTAAAACACTTCTTCTCCGTTGGGACCCCTATGAGGCCCGTTCACAGCACCCTAAAGCTAAAGGCACCTCTGAGCGTGTGCAGTGACATTTCAGCTTGGCGGGTTTTAGAAGGTTTAGCCCGGGGGGGGGGGGAGAGGGAGGTTGTTGCTACCCTTTGGGAATTTTTGTGTGGTTTCTGCCCTATTCCTCTGGTAAAATGTCCCCCCCCCCATTGAGAGGGCTCTGAGCTTGTTTTCAAGGAGGAGAAGGAGAGGAAAAAGACTGTGGGGTCCTTGGTGCTCTCTGAGCTTGGTGGTTTTCTTGCAGACGTTTCATGACCCAGCTAGGTAACATCATCAGTGCTAGAAGGGAGGGGTGTTTGTGGAGAGGAGGAGGAGGAGGAGGAGGAGGACAGTGGTGTCCTTGGTGCTCTCTGAGCTTGGTGGTTTTCTTGCAGATGTTTCATGATCCAGCTAGGTAACATCATCAATGCTAGAAGGGAGGGGTGTTTTTGGAGAGGAGGAGGAGGAGGAGGAGGAGGAGGAGGAGG
>NW_015388823.1:40729-78733 GCF_001527695.2 Protobothrops mucrosquamatus
GGAGGAGGAGGAGGAGGAGGAGGAGGAGGAGGAGGAAGGGATTGGGGTCACTTTGTTCAGGGCCGTTGTAACTTTGGATGATCACTAAATGAACTGTTGTAAGTCGAGGACTACCTGTAATGGAAAAGGAATACAAACAGTAAATTTATTTATTTGAATTTATTAGCTTTATTTGTTTTGGGGGGTGTCCACTGGTTGCCCATAAGAAAGAGGCAGAATGTGGACTGCAGACAAGTCTGGGCAGTTTAGATGAGTGTCAAGTAATTAGGCGTTAATCAGGCCCCTTGCTGTGAAAACTCATCTTCTTGATTCAAGACCTAACTGGAAAACAGTGATGCCTATCTCGTGGGAATTAATAACAAATAAACTTAAAAGGAAGATTACTACTTTTAATTGCACTCAATTCTATAATTGCTGGATAGTCAGCGCTGGAAGGGTGAGAACCATCTAATGCGGCAAATCCCACTTTAGAGCCTACACAAACTCACAACCAGCATGAATCTTCCTGGGCTGCATGGAGGACAAACCTGAGATCCCATCCTTGTGTCTGAGAACACAACACAAGAAGGGGGGACTGGGGTGAGGAAAGACAATAAAGGAGGCGACTGAGACAGACCCTTAGCAAAGCAGGAACTGTTGTGATATGAACACCCTCGCCCTGCGTAGCTGGCTAAGCCCACCAGGATGTCATTCCCACAACATGCTGTTGGAAGAAAAATCAGATCCTGTTCCAAGCCGGGAGCACGCTGTATAAATGAGCTGAAGGCAGGCTGCATTTTGGAAATGAGGTCTCTTTATTTAGTGGCCAGAAACTTCAGTGGCAGCAGCATGTTTCTGGGGTGGCTGACAAAATGGCTGAGTGAGTGGATGGATCTTAGCAATAGCAATAGAACTTAGACTTATATACCACTTCACAATGTTTTACATCCCTCTCTAAGCAGTTTACAGAATCAGCCTGTTGCCCTCAACAATCTGGGTTCTCATTTTACTGACCTTGGAAGGATGGAAGGCTGAGTCAACCTTGAGCCACTGAGACTTTATAACAGGGGTGTCACGCGGAAGCTGCACCCACCCCATTGCCAGCAATGGCAAAACTGTCCCGATACGTTGCGCGACGTCACGTGACGTCACGAGTTTGACATGTCTGCTTTATAGGGTTCTGATTTGAGATGCTCTAGGGGGTTGTGCAATGTAGTGAGCCCTGGGCTTTTTGCTATTCTAATGGTGATGAAGGCAGGACAAGCAGCAATGGGTGGAAGATTATTAAAGACAGATCCAACCTAAACCTAAAGAGAAATTCCTGACAATGAGGACAATTAATTAGTGGAATTCCTTGCCTCCAGAAGTTGTGGGTGCTCCATCACTGGAGGTTTTCAAGAAGAGACTGCATAATCATTTGTCTGGAAAAGCACAGGGTCTCCTGCCTTGAGCAACGGGTTGGACTAGAAGACCTCCAAGGTCCCTTCCAAATCTGTTATTCAGTATTCTGTAATTTTGTAATTCTATTCCCAAAGACAAAGCATCTTCACGTTCAAGATCATGTGATGTGTTAATACCACTTTACAAGGCCTTGATAAGACCACACTTGAAATACGGCATCCGTTTCTGGTCACCACGATGTAAAAAAGATGTTGAGACTCTAGAAAGAGTGCAGAGAAGAGCAAGAAAGATGATTAGGGGACTGGAGGCTAAAACATATAAAAAACAGTTGCTGGAATTGGGAATGTCTAGTTTCATGAAAAGAAGGACGAGGGGGGACATGATAGCAGCGTTCCAATATCTCAGGGGCAGCCCCAAAGAAGAGGGAGTCAGGCTATTCTCCAAAGTGCCTGAAGGCAGCACAAGAAACAACGGATGGAAACTAATTGAGAGAAGCAACTTAGAACTAAGAAGAAACTTCCTGAGAGTTAGAACAATTAACCAGTGGAACAACCTGCCTCCAGAAGTGGTGAATGCTCCAACACTGGAAGTTTTTAAAGAAGAGATTGGACAACCATTTGTCTGAAATGCTGTAGACTTTCTTGCCTAAGCAGGACTAGAAGACCTCCAAGGTCCCTTCCAACTCCTTTATTTCAATTCTAATTGTACAGCCCAGATTTTCCAGCCACAAATAAATAAACGAATGAATAAATTGGGCTGGGCAGCTGCGGAGGAGGTGTGGGGCCCAAGTCCTGCTGCTTGCAGAGCCCGGTTTTGCAAGAGTCCCCAGGGGCAGTTTCAATCCAGCCGTGGTGGCAGAAGCACCCGGAGCCAAGTGGTTGCACAAGGTTGTGCTAGGAACGTTCAGGCTTGTCTGCTGGCCTGTGTGGCCACATTCCTGAGCTGACAAAGATATCCGGGTCTCGTAAAAATCACCGGTTTGCTCCCAGGGAGTCCCCTTCTGACGACGGGTGCAAAGCAGGGGTGCATAGAGCATTTTTCACCGTGTCACAGCTACAGTTTCTCCTGCGTCTACATCTATTTCTTTCTTTTTTTCCCTCTTTTTCCTATTTGTTTCTTAACGTGTCTTGCAAGGTTATGTCCAGAGATTACTGCATGGAGGGTTTGCCTTAACTTGGGTAAAGACCTGGTTAAAGAACAGACCAAGTCCCAAAGGTTCTTTTTCTGGAGGCAACTGGACTTTCTTGTTTTGTCTTTGAAGACGTTTTGCTTCTCATCCAAGAAGCTTCTTCAGCTCTGACTGGAGGGTGGGGAATGGAAGGATTTATACTCCTTGCGGACAGCTGGTCATTTGCCTTCTTTTTAGAGCCGTTGAGGCCACTTGGAGGTTTACCTGTGTCCTCAGGGTCATTTGAGTAGTGAAAAAATGGGAGTGGAACACAGTCCCTTCAGCAATTTCAAGAAGGCTCCCCATCCATTTGCACATTCAGGTGACCCTGAGGACACAGATAAACCTTCAAGTGGCCTCAACGGCTCTCTAAAAGAAGGCAAATGACCAGTTGTTTGTTTTTCTTTGAAGATGTTTCGCTTCTCATCCAAGAAGCTTCTTCAGCTTTGACTGGAGGGTGGGGAATGGAAGGATTTATACTCCTTGCTGACAACTGGTCATTTGCCTTCTTTTAGAGAGTCGTTGAGGCCACTTGGGGGTTTATCTGTGTTCTCAAGTTCACCTGAGTACTGCAACAGAAGTCCTTTCAGCAGTTCCAAGAAGAGTCCACACCCATTTACTCCACCCAGGTGACACTGAGGACACAGATAAACCTCCAAGTGGCCTCAACGGCTCTCTAAAAGGATGCAAATGACCAGCTGTCTGCAAGGAGTATAAATCCTTCCATTCCCCACCATCCGGTCAGAACTGAAGAAGCTTCTTGGATGAGAAACAAAAAGTCTTCAAAGAAAAACAAGAAAGTCCAGTTGCCTCCTGAAAAAAAAGCATCTTTGAGACAACCATGACCTGGATGACGGAGAATCTCCATAGACAAACAGACGGAATCACCACCAGATGGATTCCCAGTTGGCTGAACAACCGTACTCAATGTAATAATAATAATAATAATAATAATAATAATAATAATAACAACAACAACAACAACAACAAACAACAACAACAACAACAACAACAACAACAACAACAACAATAATAATAATAATAATAATAATAATAATAATAATAATAATAATAATAATAATAATAATAAAGTTGGACGGGACCTTGGAGGTCATCTAGTCCAACCCCCTGCTCAGGCAGGAAACCCTATACCATTTTGGACAAATGGCTGTCCAGTCTCTTCTTAAAAACCTCCAGTGTTGGAGCATTCACCGCTTCTGGAGGCAGGTTGTTCCACTGGTTAATTGTTCTCACTGTCAGGAAGTTTCTCCTTAGTTCTAGGTTGCTTCTCTCCTTGATTAGTTTCCACCCGTTGCTTCTTGTCCTGCCTTCAGGCGCCTTGGAGAATAGCTTGACTCCCTCTTCTTTGGGGCAGCCCCTGAGATACTGGAAGGCTGCTATCATGTCCCCCCTCGTCCTTCTCTTCATTAAATGTGTAGTCCTTAATGGAGCTACATCTACACGGAGGGAAGCTTGCAGTGGGGTACCTCAAGGTTCTGCCCTGGACCCAGCTACTCTTCCACATCTTCATAAATTATCTAGCTGAGGGGATAGAAGGGGAAGACATTACAGGTAGTCCTCGGCTTACGATCACAATTCAGCCCAGAATTTATGTTCCTAA
Organism: Protobothrops mucrosquamatus; assembly: GCF_001527695.2. NCBI lineage: Eukaryota > Metazoa > Chordata > Lepidosauria > Squamata > Viperidae > Protobothrops > Protobothrops mucrosquamatus. The sequence goes on from NW_015388823.1 coordinate 44,899, forward strand.
GTGAGGTCCGTACTTCCTTGAAGAGATGGGAAAAAACGAGCTATGGGGTGCTGGGTGGAGAAGTCCCTAGTTGTGTCCATTTGGCAGCAAAAGTGTGTGTGTGTGTTGGTGCGTGTGATAACTCTATAGATAGATAGTTATGACCACATCTGGGATCAGGCTTAGTTAATTAGAGTTAAGATTAAGGTCAGCTAGTTAATGAGCAGGGGGCTGGACTAGAAGACCTCCAAAGTCCCTTCCAGCTTTATTCTGATTCTGATTTTGATTCTGAGTTAAGTGAATCCCATCTGATTTTATGACCATCTGATTTTATGACCTTCTGGCCATGGTTGTTAAGTAAATCATATGGTCATTAACGGAATCTGGCTTCCCCCATTGACCTAAGCAGAAAAAACCAAAGGCACAAATACAGTGAGTTTTACCCCATTTTATGACTTTTCTTGCCACATTCGTTAAGTGAATCACTGCAGTTAAATTAGTCACATGGTTGTTAAATGAATCTGGTTTCCCCATTGACTTTGCTTGTCAGGTCACAAAAGGGGATCGCGTGACCCCGGGACACTGAAACCGTCATAACTATGAGTCTGTTGCCGAGTGTCCGAATTTTGGTCATGTGACCGATGGGGATGCTGCAACGGTCATAAGTGTGAAAAACGGTCATAAGTCACTTTTTTTTCAGTGCTGTTGTAGCTTCGAACGGTCACTGAACAAAAAAGTTATAAGATGAGGACTACCTGTAGGCATTTTTTGCCATTTTCTTCCAGAAAAAAGGCAAAACATGTTGCAAATCCCAGTCACATGACCACTGGATGCTGCAACTGGTTGTAACTGCAAGCCAGATGCAAGTGCCCAAAACGCAATCATGTGACCTGGGTAAGTGTGGCTGTTGTAACTTTGAGGATGGTTGTAAGTAGGTTTTTTTGAAGCCTGATGTAACTTCAAGTGGACATTAAACAAATAATCATTAAGTGAAGACTGACAGGGTCTTTTTTTTAGCTCCTGTGTTCCCATAACCCAGGGTTATAGTTAAACATGGTTTACAAATGAAACCCTCAAGTATCCTGGAAAGCAAAAGACCTGATATATGGGCAAAGGGAACAAAAATATGAAGATGGTGGCCACCAAAGCCCCGCCCCTTTTGTATACAACCTATTTTCCAGAGCACCTGAAGGAGGAAAAGAAACAACAGATGGAAACTAATGAATGAGAGAAGCAACTTAAAACTAAGGAGAAATTTCCTGACAGTGAGGACAATTAACCAGTGGAACGGCTTGCCACCAGAAGTTGTGGGTGCTCCATCACTGCAGGCTTTTCAAGAAATGATCGGACAACCATTTGTCTGAAATGGTATAGGGCAGGGGTCCCCAACACCCGGTCTGTGGACCGGTACCGGTCCGTGGCATGCCAGCAACTGGTCCACACAAACAAGCAAAGCCACATCCACGGGATGCAGGCAGCACACAAAACCACCACCTGTCTGGTCCATGGAAAAACTTCTCTCCACGGAACCAGTCCCTGCTGCCCAAAAGGTTGGGGACCTCTGGTATAGGGTCTTCTGCCTGAACAGGGGGTTGGACTAGATGACCTTCCGAGGTCCTTTCCAGCTCTGTTATTCTGTTAACGTTCACATACCACCTTGTGTATGGGTTTCAGATACCTGATGCAATTTAGCTGCAAGAGAATTGGGCGTGCAGAGAAAAAAAAATCTAGAAGAGATGATAGGATTGGGAGACTGGGATGGCAGGAATTGGGTAGGTCTAGTCTAGAAAAAAAAGGAGGGCTGGGGGTGACATGATAGCCAATGATTCCAACATTTGAAGAGACCCCCAACTCTGTTTTTCTGGCACCTCTGTAGGAATAGAGTTTTTAGAGAAAATCCCCAAGTGGAAAAATAGATTATTATTTTTATTTGGCAGTGACTAATTTCACAATTTTGTGGGATGAGTTTAATTGTAGGGAAAAAAATCAGTCTTATGTTTCATGTTATATTCTTGCTATTTTTTTTAAATTGAAAGCTATTAGAACATAGGATATTAGACATGTATTACAGCAAGGATTATACTTCCCTTTTTTCTCACAGCACGGAGCAAATGAGGACTGTGTGGATGGAGAGAACCGTACACCTCTACATTGGGCTGGTGAGTCTTAGGATTCTGTGAACTTCCATGGCTTTTTCCTCCCAGATTAAACATTTCTTCCAAGTGCAACAGCTTTTTCATAGGAACAGCACAATCACATAAGAGGAAGGGCTATTGCTGCTTTTTAAACAGCCCGTTGATAATCTGCAGTTGTGCACACCTTAGCAGAACTTAAACATGAATAATACGTTTTTCCAGGCATCCTACCAAGTCACCAGAGAGTCTCTTGAATCTAGTTCTTAGATCCCTCCATCAGGACAGAAGTGGCTTTCTCTTTACTATAAAAAAGACTTTAGAAAGTGTGCAGAAAAGAGCAACAAAACTTATTAGGGGGCTGGCTGCTAAAACTTACTTAGGTTGCAGGAATTGGGTACGTCCAGTCTAGTGTAAAGAAGGACCAGGGGAGACATGATAGCAGTCTTCCAATATTTGAGGGGCTGCCCCAAAGAAGAGGGGGGTCCACATATCTTCCAAAGCACCAGAAGGACAAGAAACAATGAATGGAAACTAATCAAGGAGAAAAGCAACCTAAATTTAAGGAGAAATGTCCTCACAGTGAGAACAATTAACCAGTGGAACAGCTTGCCACCAGAAGTTGTGGGTGCTCCATCACTGGAGGCTTTTAAGAAGAGACTGGACAGCCACTCTGATATAGGGTCTCCTGCTTGAAGCAGGGGGTTGGAACTAGAACACCCCCAAGGTCCCTTCCAACTGCGTTATTCTATTATTCTTTGGGGGTGTTATTTGAATTCCCCAATGAACCTCCAGCTTTGGGATTCCCAGGTGGTCTCCCATCCTATTCAAGCCCTAACCAACTTAGATCCTTCTTTGCTTCCAGTACCATCCTGCCTCTGCTCTCTGCTCAGATTCATTAGGGTTGCAGCCTCTGAGTAACTTCCCCTGAGAATGCTTGGTTCTCTCATCAATTTCATAATTGTATTTTATCAGGGAACACGATCTAGTCAGTTTCACAACATCAAGTTGTGTGGTTGGGAACTCCAGGGCTATGTTACTTCGCTTTTATGCAAGTGCCCACCCCTTTCCTCCAGCTGTGACCCTTAAGGGAAACTAGTATCATATCCTGCAAATACATTGATAGAATGCTAGAGCTCTGATTGGCCCATAACATCTGCTATAAAAGCAGTCAAGAAAAGGGATGGATTTTTAAAAGTAGCATCAGGACACGCTGGAACACGTCCTGGTGTCTTTCGAGGGTGTGTGAGGCTTGCATAGATCCATCTCCTGCTGAAGGAGGCTGGTCAGGTTGTCTGCATTCACATCTTCCATAGCAAAGCTAACAGGTAAACCAAGCTTTGCTTACCTTTTCAAACAGGTGAGCACCAATTGCTTAGCTCTAAAGTTTTGCAGACATGTTGGCAAAAGCCTCCCACAGAATTTGCAAAGAGAGCAAAAAAAAAAAAAAAATACTGATGCAGCTTTGAGCTTCCATCATAAATCCACTTAATTGCCTCGCTATAATTTCATGCTTGGTTTTAAGTAAATGCAGATGTTAAATTACATCACTTGCATCTTTAATCGCCTGTGAGCAGAATCCGGAGAATTCTTGCAGTAGAACTATTTGCAGCATTTTAGAACTATTTATTTACAGTAGTTATTATTTTTCGTTGCTGCAATTTTTTTTCTGCGCCTTCAACTCATGGAGTCCAGCCAGTTGTTTTAAAACTACTCATGGTTTCCCACATTGCACTAAGCTATGGTTTATTTAACTACAGTTTCTTTTAAAGCTGTAGTCACAAACCACACTGGCTGAGCTGACACACCTTGCTAAACAAGCAAGCCATATTGCAACTATAGCCCAGGGTTGCAAAACTTTTTTTTACAGATTCTTACTGGCATGTTTGGGGAGACACAAACATTAGAGAAGGGTGAGAAAATGAAGGCCTGGACACATCCTGCATTTGATTTACATTTAATCATAAACCACATACATTAAATTAGTTAAACCTGGGAGATTAATTATTCAATTGCTCTGCTTCTGATATTAAAAATGGTAGCAGAAGGTTTTGTACCAAACCTGTGTAGCTGTTCTGAGCTTTTCTTGTGAACTAATTGTGCTGGGAGAATTAATTGTAATTCTATGGCTCTGTATTATGAAATTTTGTTATGTTTTTTTATCTTAGTTTAATATTTTAGATAGATAGATGATGGACAATACAATATCAGAGATAAAATATTAAAATAAAGGTAAAACCATATGATTTATGGCAAAGAGGGGAGGAGAGCCTGTGGCTGGTGGTTGAATCACTGCCTAGTATGTAAACTGCCCAGGTTCGAATCCCATAAAGGGTATGGCTAACTGATGAAAGCAGAACAAGCTAGAAATGGCCATCTTAGTCTCCCGATTTAATTCTTTAACTCTTTGTCAGAAAAAGAAATTTGGATATATGTATGTATGTATGTATGTATGTATGTATGTATGTATGTATGTATATGTATTTGTATATGTATATATGCATCTATGTGCATATATACATACAGACACACAGACACACACAAACACAAATACAAACACATATACTTTATTTATTAAACTTATATGCCACTCATCTAGCTTGTATTCCATTTGTAACCCTTCCCTCCTGTTCTTTCCATCTATCCCCCATCCCAAGTGGGTTTGGACACATAAGGAAGTAAATGTACTTTGTTGCTTGTATCTTACAATTTATATGGTATATGTACATATGTACAATATATCTATGTACAATATATATCGCTTTATTTAAATACATTTTTATAACAGTGACTGCATGACCTCTGTAAATGCCATATGCTAAATAAATTAAAATTGTGCTGGGAGAGTGAGTTGAAAAGAAAGATGGAAAGAACAGGAGGGTTACAAATGGAATACAAACTAGATGAGTGGCGTATAAATTTAATAAATAAAGTTCATTAACGCCCATCTCATGTGAAGTCCCATGAATGAAGACAGAGGGTTGGAGCCTCTTGAAGTTGGAGGCTGAAATTAAGGCCAACCATTTTCCTACAGATTTCACAGAGACTTACTTTTGAGTAAGTGTGTGTTTGCTAGTGATACATTCCTTCTTTATTTTTCAAAAAAAAAAAAGAAAAGAAAAATGTAGGGTTTATGATGTTTAGCAGAGATTAGTAATATTTGCTACAATACTTTTTTTTTTTTTACAGTGGTCTATTAAATTTGGTTCTGAAAATGGCATTTACTGTGATGGGCACATTGTAGAAAGCTGACGTTTTCAACATTTAAACACTGTTTTAATCCCACCAACAGCTTTATCTGGCTGTGCCTCCAGTGTGTTGCTTCTCTGTGACCAAGAAGCTTTTCTTGATGTCACCGATAAGGTAAGTGATTTACTAACTTAGTTGCTCAAGACTCTTTTCTATTGACTATTTTTGATTATTGGAAGGTACTCTTTTTTTATGAGCTGAGTAGTAAATAATACTATTTTATGGGAAGTAAAACTCCATTGGAAAATGGAAAAAAAACTCCACCCTCCAGATTGGGGAAAGCTGAATCAGATCACAATGGTAGTTACTTAAGGGTAAATCTGCCCATTTCATTTTATCATTTTCTTGCTCGTTTTTGCTAATCTATAAAAGTGGGCGACAATAACTTCTTTTAAAATGCCTCATCTTTGCTGAGAAATATTCCTACTATATATTTTAATGGAATTGAAACTATCAGGTAATATGTATATGTGTATGTATATCTATATATGCATACACGTATATACATTCATGAGAAAATCGTATATATTTCATTGCAGCCTGAACTTTAAAAATAAAGCTAAGAAACTTGAGAAAAACTTATCAAGTGAAATGATCCATATGTCATTTTCTTGTTTTGGTCTCCTTTTTTCCCTGTTGTATTCTTTTTTTATAATTAAAGGCTTTTGTAAAAAAAAAAAATAGAAGAAGAAGAAAGTTCAGATTGAATTTTAAAAGCATTTTGGTGCTTGCTAATTTGTTTGCAATTTTCCATATCATCTATTATTTTTGCAGATACTTTCCCCCAACCGAATGCAAATTTATACCTTGTACATAAGAATATATGGATTTTTGTCCAAAGTATTCTGGCAGGTGTGTGTACGTTCTCCCTGCTGGTTGGGGAATTCTGGGAATTGAAGTCCATATACATTTTCCCAGGGTCTTAGGCCAGTGGGTGGGTTCTCTGAACTGTTAACTACTAGCCGGTGCAGAAAGTCCTCGACTTATGACCACAATTGAGCCCAAAATTTCTCTGACTAAGTAAGAATTTTGCCCCATTTTACAACCTTATCCCCTGTTGTTAAGTGAATCACCGACATTGTTGAGTTAGGAACACAGTTGTTAAGTGAATTTGGTTTCCCCAATGACTTTTCTTGTGAAGGTCACAATCAACTTTTACTTTGAAGTTCTTTGTTGGATTAATGATAAAAGCGACCCTAAGTCATTTTTGCAGGCTCCCCTTTTTCAGAGGGAGACCCCCACTTTATCAAAGTACTGCAATAAATTGGTTTTAAATGATCTTCCGATGGGCCAGATTTGGCCATCATGGGAGTGCATGATGGGTTCTGGAACCAGCCCCTGCTCATCCTTAATTTGGTCCTGTTCTTTGTTCCCCGCTTTGGGCCCAAAATTGAGTTTTTTGATGTCTCCTGTTGGCTCCAGAATGAGCGGACCCCCCTGATGATCGCGGCGCAGGGGAACCAGACGGCCATCTGCTCTCAGCTGCTCCAGAGAGGGGCCAAAGTCGACCTCCTGGATAAGGATGGCAAGTGAGTCTCTCGTTTGCAAACACCCACCCTGCGAGGCAGGCCACAGAATTCAGCAACCTGGAATTGGGACATGCAAAAGGTTTATTAGCCTAGAGAACTAGGTGTCCCTCAAATCCAGAGGTGGGACCAGATGTGGGAAGAATTGCACCAGCTACTCCCTGAGGTCCAAATTCATCTCTGTGGCAAGTGGAGGAGAGTTCCTTTTTTTTCCTTTAAAAAAAACAGACTTTATTATTACAACACAGGTAGTACATTATATTATTGGGGTACATTCGTACCAGTCCAGTCCTGTGTAGACTGGTGATCACAGGGAGTCCTCGACTTACGACCACAATTGAGCTCAAAATTTCTGCGGCTAAGCCAGACATTGACTTTTTGCCCCCATTTTATGCCCCAAAATTTAAGTTGCTAAGTGAGAAATGTGTGAAGCGAGTTTTCTCCCATTTTGCGACTTTGCTCGTCACATTTGTTAAGTTGAATCACTGTAGTTAAGTTAGTAACATGGTCATTAAGTGAATCCAAGGCAAAAGTCACATACAAAAGTTCTCACTTAGCAACATACATTTTGGGCTCAGTTGTGGTTAAGGTCTCCTGCTTGAACAAGGGGTTGGACTAGAAGACCTCCAAGGTCCCTTCCAACTGTGTTATATTGTTAAATATACTGCACCTGAAGGCAGGACAAGAAGCAACGGATGGAAACTAACCAAAGAGAGAAGCAACCTTGAAGTAAGGAGAAATTTCCTGACAGTGAGAACAATTAACCAGTGGAACAACCTGCCTCCAGAAGTTGTGGGTGCTTCATTACTGGAGGTTTTTAAAAGGAGAATGGACAGCCATTTGTCTGAAATGATAATAATAATAATAATAATAATAATAATAATAATAATAATAATAATAATAATAATAATAATAATAATAATAATAATAATAATAATAATAATAATAATAGTAAAGTTGGAAGGGACCTTGGAGGTCATCTAGTCCAACCCCCTGCTCAGGCAGGAAACCCTACACCATTTCGGACAGATGGCTGTCCATTTTCTTCTTAAAAACTTCCAGTGTTGGAGCATTCACCACTTCTGGAGGCAGGTTGTTCCACTGGTTAATTGTTCTCACTGTCAGGAAGTTTCTCCTTAGTTCTAGGTTGCTTCTCTCCTGGATTAGTTTCCACCCGTTGCTTCTTGTCCTGCCTTCAGGCGCTTTGGAGAATAGCTTGACTCCCTCTTCTTTGTGGCAGCCCCTGAGATATTGGAACACTGCTATCATGTCCCCCCTTGTCCTTCTCTTCATTAAACTTGGGGGTTGGACTAGATGACCTCCAAGGTCCCTTCCAACTTTATTATTATTATAATAATAATAACTTTTCAGGACTTCTTGGGGAGGTCCCTGCTTTTTGGCACTCACGAGGCAAAAGCATTCACACAAACACACAATCTCTACCCGTTTTGCTCAGGACGGCTCTCATCCTTGCCTGCGAAACTGGGGGCGTGGAGGCAGCTGACTTGCTTCTGCAGAACGGAGCCAACGTGGCTTTGATGGACCAGACAGGCCACGATGCCGTTTACTACGCCATGCGGAGTAAGAACCGGGTTCTCCGGAGACAGGTCCGGACTGCCTTGAAGAAGTGGAAAAAACGAGGTATGGGGGACCCGGGTGGAGAAATCGCTGCTTGTGTCAATTTGGTAGCAAAGCTGTGTTAATTGGTATGTGTGATACCTCTTTTTTCCCCCCCTCAGTAATTTTTTTTAATACACTTATAATATAATATATAATATATAAATAATGTATAATATAATGTAATGTAATGTAATAATATATAATAATATATAATAATATATAATATAAAATACAAAATGCAAAAGCAAAGGGAACAAGAGTAAGGGAAAGGGAAAAAGAGAAGTGGGGAAAAGGGGGTGGGGAAAGGAAAAACAGGCATTGAATTCTGACTCTGTTGCAGTAAAATAAGACGTAAACATCGAACCTCAACTTTTTGCATTTCTATATTAGTATGAACTAGCCAGGGTTAGGCCACCTTGGCTCTTTTATGACTCGTGGACTTCAACTCCCAGAATTCCTGAGCCAGCCATGCTGAGGGGAAAGAGAGAGGTTTCCAAGCTGAGCCAGGCTGGCTCAGGAATTCTGGGAATTAAAGTCCATGAGTCATAAAGTGGCCTAGAGTCTAGACCAGGGGTAGGCCACCTTGGCTCTTTTATGACTGGTGGACTTCAACTCCCAGAATTCCTGAGCCAGCCACGCTGAGGGGAAAGGGAGAGGTTTCCAAGCTGAGCCATGCTGGCTGAGGAATTCTGGGAGTTGAAGTCCACGAGTCTTAAAAGAGCCAAGGTGGCCTACCCCTGAACTAGCCATTTCTATATCAACAAATCAATTTAATCACTAAAACTCAAAATCATAGTAGCATTTTTTCCCACCTCAAGCACAAAGTCCAGAAGCGGTTTCCAAGCAGAAAGCAAAAGAACTTGTATTCTTTTCTTTTAATTTAGCCATATCTGCTAATTCCATCAGCTTTTGTAGCCATTCGTCCATAGTGGGAATCGAAACATCCTTCCAGTTTTATGCATTGAGTAGTCCTCCTGCCATCAACATATATATATAAAATCAGAGTTCCAATTTTTCCCCCCAAATCTTTTTCCATTAGACCCAGAAGAAAAGTTTCTGGTTTAAACTTTATATTCACTTTAAGAATTTTCTGCATTAAAATATGAACCCTACTCCAATATTTCTTTGCTTTATCACATGTCCACCATGAATGATAAAAAGTCCCTTCTTTACATGTACATTTCCATCATTCATTTGAGATACCTGTATACATTATAGGTACGTGTGATGCCTCTATAGATAGTCCTCAAATTATGGGCACAGCTGGGATCAGACTTCCCGTTGCCATGCAAGGCTTAGATAATTAGAGTTAGGGTTAGGGTCAGTTAATTAATGAGTTAAGTGAATGCCCCCTGATGTTATGACCTTCTGGCCACAGTTATTAAGAGAATCATATGGTCATTGAGCAAATCTGGCTTCCCCCATTGACCTGGGCAGGAAAAACCAAAGGTACAAGTACAGATTAGGTGAAACTTGGATCAAACACAGTAACTGTGAGAGGGACTCTGGAGTCCTTAATCACTTAAACGTGAGCCAGCCGTGTGCAGCAGCAGCCCAAAAAGCCAATACAATCCTTGGTTGTATAAAGAGAGGCATAGAATCAAAATCATGTGAAGTATCAGTACCGCTTTATAAAGCCTTAGTAAGGCCACATCTGGAATACAGCATCCAATTTTGGTCACCACATTACAAAAAAGAGGTTGAGACTTTGGAAAAAGTGCAAAAAAGAGCAACCAAGATGATTAAAAGCCTGGAGACTAAAACATATGAAGAACGGTTGCAGGATTTGGGTTTGGGCAGTCTAGAGACAAAAAGGACTCGGGGGGGTGGGGACATTGACTTACAACCACAATTGAGCTCAAAATTTCTGTTGCTAAGTGAGACGTTTGTTAGATGATAGATAGATAGATAGATAGATAGATAGATAGATAGATAGATAGATAGATAGATAGATAGATAGATAGATAGATAGATAGATAGATAGATAGATAGATAGATAGATAGATAGATAGATAGATGGACGGACGGACGGACGGACGGACGGACGGACGGACGGACGGACGGACGGACGGACGGACGGACGGACAGATAGATAGCGAGAGAGAGAGATAGAGAGATAGATAGATTTGGATAGAAAGAGAGAGAGATAGATGGATAGAGATAGATAGATAGATAGATAGATAGATAGATAGATAGATAGATAGATAGATAGATAGATAGATAGATAGATAGATAGATATGGATAGATGGATAGATGGATGGATAGATAGATAGATAGATAGATAGATAGATAGATAGATAGATAGATAGATAGATAGATAGATAGATAGATAGATAGATAGATATGGATAGATGGATAGATGGATAGATGGATGGATAGATAGATAGATAGATAAGAGAGATAGAGAGATGGATAGAGATAGATAGATAGATAGATAGATAGAGAGAGAGAGAGAGAGAGAGAGAGAGAGAGATATAATGGATGGATGGATGGATAGATGGATAGAAATAGACAGACAGACGGACATAGATAGATAAATGTTTTAGAGATAGATAGATTAGAGATGAAAGAGAGAGAGAGAGAGAGAGAGAGAGAGAGAGAGAGAGAGAGAGAGAGAGAGAGATGAAACACTGCGTGATTTTCCACCAGTGGATGGAGCCCATGCAAAGTTCACAAAAGCAGCAAAGAGGTCCCCAGAAACCTGGCAGAGAAGCCCCCCCCCAGCCCTGTAAAAGAACCTGACGTCCCAGACAAATATATTCGGCCCGTTCACCTTTGGTCTTTCTCTTTCCACAGAACTGGGGATATTTGATTCGTCAGAAACTGGTTCCCAGGTAAGTGCAGCCATTAACGGATTAAAAGAACCAGGGTTGTTTTTTTTTTAAAAGTTCTTTAACACTAGCAATTTGGGGTTTTTTGGGTTTTGTTTTTTTTTTACTCCCTTGTACAATGCAGCAGTGACTTCCAAACTCTTCATCGTCCTTATACAGGTAGTCCTTAACTTACGTCCGCTGCAGTGTCCCACGGTCCCATGACTGGACTGCATTTTACAAGAGTTTTGTGGGAATCTGGAATTGTACTTCCAGTTTTCAGGCAAACAAGCTCATTGGATCTCTTAACAACCAAGCATTCCCTCAACGACCGCTGCCAAAAAGGGTGTAAAATTGGGTTGGTCACATGGATCAGAGCTTTTCAATCTTTTCACCCATTGTACCACTTTTAGGATATGGCAACATCCGAGTACCACCAGTCGCCTAGCAAGGGGTCAAAATCTTGACCCAAAAAAAAAAAAAAAGGAAAAAAGTGATAAAGTACAGGTAGTCCTCGACTTACAACAGTTCGCTTAGTGACTGAAGTTACAATGGCACTGAAAAAAGCCCCCCCCCGAGCCACAGCAGAGCAAGACACCTGCCTGCCCGCCCAGCGACGCTCTTCCTCCTGTCCGAGGTTTTCATTGTTGTGAGCATTTCTGTTGAGGATTGGCAGTGGGGGTGGGGTGGGGGGTGTTTGGTTTTTATTCCCCCCCCCTGTCTGCTGGGTGGTTGCAGCAGGTTTTGGTCACTTCACATGACCCTGGGACACTGTGACCGTCATAAATATGAATCAGTTGCCAAGCATCTGAATGTAAATCACAAGACCCTGGAGAGGCTGCAACATTCCAGCTGATTGGTGCTTCTTCTGGGCTCAGCAGAAGCGCCAGGATCAGTGCCAAGTTCCAGCTGGAGCCTGGCGCTGATCCTGGTGCTTCCGCTGAGCCCTGACAGCCCCGAAGAAGCGCCGATCAGCTGGAAAGCCGCACTGATCCTGGCGCTTCCGCTAAGCCCTGCCAGCCCTGCAGCTCCAGCCGTCTCTCGCTCGGGCTTGTGCGGTGCTGCCACCGGTTCAGCTCATTCCCCTCCCCCGCTACCACTTTTCTAGGATTGTCGCGTACCACCTGCCAGGTGCCAATGTACCCCAGGTGGTACCCGTGCCACTGGTTGAAAAGCCCTGACATGGATGACCTGAATTAGGACTGTCACGAATTAAGACTCGGATGGGCAGAGGCTCCCTTGGGGCCATAAATTGAGGACTACCTGGATTTCCTCCTGAAGAGTCTGTTTCCCTCTTTTTCTGGCTGGAATTTTCATGCCCTCCTGACTTGCATGTGGTCAGATTAGCAGAAAAGCTTCCCTGATCTCAGGGTTAATTTCAAATCTGTATAGGTAGTCCTCAACTTACAACAGTTCACTTAGTGACGGTTCGACGTTACAAGGGCACTGAAAAAAGTGAGTTATGACCATTTTTCAGACTTATGACCATTGTAGCATCCCCCATGGTCATGTGATTTACATTCGGATGCTTGGCAACTGACTCGCATTTATGACGGTCACAGTGTCCCGGGGTCATGTGATCTTCTGACGAGCAAAGTCCATGGGGGAAGCTTAACTTAAGCCTAACTTTTAAGAAGAGACTGGACAGCCATTTGTCCGAAATGGTATAGGGTTTCCTGCCTGAGCAGGGGGTTGGACTAGATGACCTCCAAGGTCCCTTCCAACTTTATTATCATCATCATCATCGTTGTCATCATCATCATTATTATTACTATTATTATTATTATTATTATTATTATTATTATTATTATTATTATTATTATTATTATTATTATTATTATTATTATTATTATTATTAACCAGGTTACTAACTTAACTACAATGATTCACTTAACAAATATGGCAATAAAAGTTGTAAAATGGGGCAAAACTCACTTAACAAATGTGTCACTTAGCCACATAAATTTGGGGCTCAATTGTCATAGGTTGAGGACTACCTGCATGGAGGACCAATTTTCCATCGCTCTTTACCACTTTTGATGTTGGGAGGCATGTTAAAAATCTTGACAGGAGCTGAGAGTTGAGTCCCGAACATTAGGAACTCCTCCTGGCTTTGTACCACCATACAGGTAATCCTCGACTTACGACCACAACGGAGCCCAAAATTTCTGTTGTTATGCAAGACAGCCCCATTTTCCTGCCACCGTTTTTAAGCGAATCGCTGCAGTTGTTGAGTTACTATCACGGTTGTTAAGTGGATCCGGCTCCCCCATTGACTTTGCTTGTCAGAAGGTCACAAAAGGGGATCACGTCACCCCGGGGCGCTGCGACCGTCATAAATATGAGCCAGTTGCCAACAGTCCAAATTTTGGGGATGCGGCAATGGTGATAATTGTGATAAACAGCAATAGGTAACTTTTGTCACTGCTGCTGTAACTTTGAACAGTCACTAAATGAACTGTCGTAAGCTGAGGACTTCCTGTAGTTAAGCAAATCACCGCAGTTCTTAAGCAAATCAGGTGGTTGTTAAGTGAATCAGGTGGTTGTTAAGAGAATCCTGCTTCCTCCTTTGATTTTGCCTGCCAGAAGCTGGCTGGGATATTCGTGAATGGGGATCACATGATAATGTAAGCATTGTAAATAGATGCCAAGCGCTCAAATTTTGATCATGTGACCATGAGGATGGGAACCAGTCTTAAGTCCCTTTTTTTTTTAGCACCGTTGTAACTTTGAACCATGGCTAAATGAATGGTTGCAAGTTGAGGACCACCTGTAGTTGTTAAGCAGTTGTTAAATGAATCAGGTGGTCGTTAAGCGAATCCCGCTTCCTCCATTGACTTTGCTTGTCAGAAACTGGCTGGGAAAGCCGCACATCAGGAGCAGGTGACCCCCAGGTGATCTCTGTCCCTTTTCGCGCAGGTGCCCTCGGAGAGCGGGAAGGAGACCGACGTGAGCAGCCTGGCTTTCCAGAGCGAGGCGGGAGACCAGAGCGACGATGAAGAAGAGGCGGAGGAAGGCCCCGAGTTACGGGAATGGCGGAGCCGATTCCGGGAGGAAAAGATGAAAGTGATCCAGCTGGAGCTGCAGCTGGACCAAAAGACGAAAGAGTGCCAGGCCCTCTCCATGGGGAGCCAGTCCTTGAAGGAGAAGGTCTGGGACCAAGTGCAGGAGATCAGCCAGATCCTGCCGGATCGGGAGGGCCGGAATCGCGACTGGCGGCAGCCGAGTCGGTGCCACAGCCGCGACCACATGGAGGAGGACCACTGCCTGGACCTTCTGGCCCAGCAAGTGCGAGAGCTGAAGGAGAGGAAGAAGCAGCAGGAAGCAGAGAAGGAGCTGCCCAAAGCTTCAACGCCAGAGCTGATGGCCAGTCCCACCAGGCTCCAGCCCGGGAGGGTCCAGTGGCCTGGCGAGGAGGAGTCGGAGGAGCTGAAGCGCCTGCAAAGTGAGCTGCAGGCAGCCCTGGAGGAGAAGGCCAGCGCGGCCAGGCGGGTGGAAGAGATGGAGGGGCACATGGAGAACATGAGGGCCGTCATCGGGGTCTTCGAAGCCAAGAAGAAGTCGCAGAGCGCGGCCCTCAAGGAGATGGAGGCCCGGGCGCTGCAGTTGGGCGATGAGAACCAAAAGCTGCGGGGACTCCTGGCAAAACACCTGGCCGGGCCCCCCGAGAGCAGCCTTGCCCAGGCAAAGGTGGCCCAGTGCATGAAGGAGATGGAGGAGATCCAGGCCCGGGCCCGGGAGGAGATGGCGGCCATGCTGGCCGAAAACGAGGACCTGAAGAAGGAAGCCGAGGACGCTGTCCGCAGCAGGCTGCAATTCCAAGCGGTGCCATCTGGCGCAGTAAAGAAGTGCATCTCGGCCTGGAAGAAGGTGGTCGCCGGCCTGGAGGGGGCTCTGGCCAAGCTGGAGCAGGCCTGTACTGCTCTCCTGGACAAGGCCCGACCTCTTCAGGAAGCCATTTTGGAGTCTCCTTCCAAAACCTTGGTCAACGGCAATGGCCTTCCTGAAGAAGAGAAGAACGGCTGTGGTCACGAGCCGGGCCACTCGGAGACCCCCGAGGAGCTGCAGAAAGGTGGGGTAGAAAAGCCCCAGCTCCATAATGGTCTTGTGGGGCAGGTGAAACTCAGGCCAAAATCTGAGGTGGTGGAAAGCAAGGCCCGTCCGTGCCGGAGAAGCTCTGACCTGGAGAAGGAGGTGTGGGACCTCAAGCAGAACAATGGTGGCCTGGTCCAAGAATTGGCCCAGCTGAGCAGGGAAAGGGAGAAGCTTCAGGGAGAACTTCAGAAGCTACATGGCCCCAAAGAGGGTTCTCCTCGGGCGGAGAAGACCGAGCGCCTGATGGAAGAGCTGAAACGGACCGTGGAGTTCTTGTCCCACGAGCTCTCATTGGAGAAAGAGGAATCGGGGAAGCTGCGCCTGAAGCTGGAGGAGCAGAGGAAGGAGATGATGTTTGTGAGGAACAACTTCCTCAAGAAGGTGAGCCAAGAGGCCAGCGGTATAGTTGGCGAAAACCTAGACAGCTGCATCTTGAAGGAGCTCCACTGGAAGCTGGACAATGTGGTGAGGAAGCAGAACGAAGCTTTGCAGCTGGTGTCCGAGATGGAAGAGGAGAACCATGCCCTGCAGGTTGACCGAAGCCTCCCGCCGGATCCCAGGAGCCCTGGCAGGGACAAACCTGATCAAGAGATCTTCTTGGAGGCCTCCGAGGTCATCGGAGAAAACTGGAGAGTCCGAGAGCAGATGGTGGAACTGGAGAAAGGCTTGCAGGAGATGAAGAAGTTGCTGGTTGCATCTCAAGGGACTCCAGGAGGCATCCAGGTGGTCAGCCTGATGCAGCTCCTGGACCGAGTCCTGGCCCAGATGGCTGATCTGCGCCAGGAGGAGGAGCAGGTCCTTAGCAAGTATGAGAAGATCTGCAGCATGCTGTCCACCAGGGCTCAGGTCCTAGGGGAGGAGCTGGCGGCCCTCCGGGAGAAATACGAGCAAGCCAGTGGAGCATCTGCCCGTCACAGGGAAGCCCTTGGCCGTGAACAGCAGAAGACTCAAGACCTGATGGCCGAAGCTCTGGAGCATGAGGAGGAAGTGGAAGAGCTGAGAGGGAAGTCCCAGAAGTTGGAGGGCACGGTGGACAAGCTGAATAAGAAGGTGGACGATATCGCCAAGATGTGCCAGGAGAGAGACATCAAGGTAAGAACCGAAGGGTGAGGGGCAACTTTTAACAGAATCACAGAGTTGGAAGGGACCTTGGAGATCTTCTAGTCCAACCCCCTGCTCAAGCAGGGAACTCTGTACCATTTCAGACAGGTGGTTGTCCAGTCTCTTCTTAAAAGCCTCCAGTGATGGAGCACCCACAACTTCTGGAGGCAAGCAGTTCCACTGGTTGATGGTCCTCACTGTTAGGAAGTTTCTCCTTAATTCCAGGCTGCTTCTCTCCTTGATTAGTTTCCATCTATTGTTTCTCGTCTTGCCTTTGGGTGGTTTGGAAAATAAGTTGACCCCCTACTCTTTGTGGCAGCCCCTCAAATATTGGAAGACTGCTAATGTCACCTCGGTCCTTCTTTTCATTAAACTAGACGTACCCAATTCCAGCAACTGTTCTTCATACGTTTTAGCCTCCAGCCCCCTAATCATCATCATAATAATAATAAAGTTGGAAGGGACCTTGGAGGTCATCAGGTCCAACCCCCTGCTCAGGCAGGAAACCCTATACCATTTCAGACAAATGGCTGTCCAGTCTCTTCTTAAAAACTTCCAGTGTTGGAGCATTCACCGCTTCTGGAGGCAGGTTGTTCCACTGGTTAATTGTTCTAACGGTCAGGAAGTTTCTCCTTAGTTCTAGGTTGCTTCTCTCCTTGATTAGTTTCCACCCGTTGCTTCTTGTCCTGCCTTCAGGTGCTTTGGAGAATAGCTTGACTCCCTCTTCTTTGGAGCAGCCCCTGAGATACTGGAAGACTGCTATCCTGTCCCCCCTTGTCCTTCTCTTCATTAAACTAGACATACCCAATTCCAGCCACCGTTCCTTATAGGTTTTAGCCTCCAGTCCCCTGATCATCTTTGTTGCTCTTCTCTGTACTCTTTCTAGAGTCTCAACATCTTTTTTACATCGTGGTGACCAAAACTGGATGCAGGATTCCAAGTGTGGTCTTACTAAGGCTTTATAAAGGGGTACTAATACTTAGTATTAAATACTTACGTAGAAAATACTTAGTGTTTTGAGGAAGCCATGGGTCACCCCGAGATTCTGGAGCATTGAGGCTACCAGAGGAGTGGGCCATATTCACACAGGTGTGCAGCACAAGAATCCGGTGGTTCTTTGTGTATGAATGAGATCTGTGGAGATCCTCAGTCTTCCAGGTCATAGTTAGCCCAAAGGTACTTTTTCAAGACGCGACTGGATTATCTTGTTTTTCTTTGAAGACATTTCGCTTCTCGTCCAAGAAGCTTCCTCAGCTCTGACTGGAGGCTGGGGAAGGGAAGGATTTACACTCCTTTGTGTATGAACCACAATCTCCCCACAGGGAGTCCTTGAATAAGCCATGATGGTTGTAAATCCAGTCGGTTACCCAATTTTATGACTTTTTTTGCAGCAGTCACTAAGCGAACATTCTTGTGAGATGAGCCAATGGTTTGCTGTGGGTGCAAAGTAAGGGGTTGAGTGACACCTTCCCCCAAAATATTGTACAACACACTCACAGGACGCGGGGCATTGCAAACAGCTGTAAATGCAGCCATGTTGCCAAGTACACAAAAGGCGATCATGTGACCACGGGGTGGGGGCAGAGCAAGCATTGGAACTTCAGAACCTGCAACCGACTCCTATTTATGACGGTTGCAATATCCTGGGGTCACGTGATCGCATGTTGTGTGACCCTCTGACAAACAAAGTCAAGGGGGAAGCCGGATTCACTTAACCAGCACGTTACTAACTTAACGACTGCAGTGATTCACTTAACGACTGTGGCAAGAAAGGTCATTAAATGGGAAAATTCTCACTTAACAACTGTCTCAGTTAACAACAGAAATTTGGGGGCTCCATTGTGGTCGTAAGCCAAGGACCACCTGTATGGTCTGCTTTGTTTCCCCTCAGATCAAGAAGCTGCTGAAGGAGACGGAGAAGCTCTCGAGCGAAATCCTGAACTTGCGCAGCGAACGCACCCGCCTGATCCTGCAGAACGAGGTGAGCCGCGTAGGACTTGATGTGGGGGTGTGACACGTGGGATCTAAACCGATTCTAGTGCTGGCGTTTGTCATATTTCAACAAGTTGATCCTGGCGATCCCAACCCAGGCCTTTGCAGCCAAAAAATAATAAATAAATCAGGAATTTGAAACATTGAGAAATACCCTACACTACGGTATTCGGTCTGGATTAGAAAACTCGAATCTAGTTTAAATTCAGCAATCTCTCTCCAGCTCTGATCGATGAGGTGGAGGATTGATCACAGCAGCACGACCGCCATCTTGACTTTTGTGACCACGTCCTGGTGGACATCCCTGAACCTGCAGCTTCTAGGAGATTGTGGAGATGCTGCAAATCTCCTAAACCAGTGCTCCACTTTGGGAAGGGAATCATGAAATGTCCCAATCCCAGTTAGTCAATCAGAGTACAACTGGAAGGGACCTTGGAGGTCTTCTAGTCCAACACCCTGCTCAAGCAGGAAACCCTATACTATTTCAGACAAACCTCCAGTGATGGAGCACCCACATCTTCTGGTGGCAAGCTGTTCCACTGGTTAATTGTCCTCACTGTCAGGAACTTTCTCCTTAATTCCAGGTTGCTTCTCTCTTTGATCAGTTTCCAACCATTGTTTCTCGTCCTTCCCTCTGGTGCTTTGATGAATAACATGACTCCTTCTTCTTTGTGGCAGCCCCTCAAATACTGGAACACTGCTATCATGTCTCCCCTATTTCTTCTTTTCTTCAAACTAACCAAACCCAAGTCCCGCAGCCGTTCTTTGTATGTTTTGATCTCCAGGCCTTTGATCATCTTAGTTGCTCTTCTCTGAATTTTTTCCAAACTCTCAACATCTTTTTTGTGATAAAGTGACCAAAATTGGCTGCAGTATTCTTACTAGGGCTTTGTAAAGCGGTACTAGTATGTTGCGTGTTCTTGATTCTATGCCTCTGTTTATACAACCCAGGATTGTATTAGCTTTTTTGGCTGCTGCTGCACACTGCTGGCTCGTGGTCAAGTGATCGTCCACTAGGACTCCAAGGTCCCTCTCACAGTTGCTGTCTTTAAGACAGATCTTGCCCAATCTGTACTTGTACCTTTCATTTTTCCTACCTAAATGTAAAACTTTGCTTTTCTCCACATTAAAACTCATTTGGTTGGATAGGGCCCATTGTTCAAGTTTGTCAAGATCTTTTTGGATCCTGAGTTTGTCTTCTGGGGTGTTGGCTACTCCTGCCAGTTTGCTGTCATCTGCAAATTTGATGAGTTCCCCTTCAATTCCCTCCATTTATGAAGATATTGAAGAGTACTGGGCCTAAGACGGAACCTTGTGGTAACCCACTACTTACTTCTCTCCATGTGGATGTAGTGCCATTGAGGACTACTCATTGAGTATGGTTTGTTAGCCAGCTACAGATCCATCTGGTGGTGATGTCTATTCTACCTTTTTCAGGCTTACCAAGGAGTAGGTTGTGGTCTACTTTATCAAATGCCTTACTGAAGTCTAATTATACTACGTCCACTGCGTTTCGCTGGTCTTTTAGTTTAGACACTTTATCGAAGAATGAAATAAGATTGGTTTGTCATGATCTGTTTTAACAAACCCATGCTGGCTACTAGTTATGACTTTGTTTGCTTCTAGTTGTTCGCAGATCTGTTTTTTGATTATCTTTTCTAGGATCTTCCCAGGTATTGATGTTACACTGGTTGGTCTGTAGTTTCCTGGGTCCGTTTTTTCCCTTTCCTAGGTTCTCGACTTACAACCACAATTGAGCCCAGAATTATCATTAAATTGTTGCTGTCATTAATTCTGCAATTCCAGCTCTCCCATTGCAGTCGTTATGCAGAGCATGAGGTCAGGGAGGCTCTGGGTTGCTGAAAGGATGTCGTAGGTTGAGGACTCCCTGTATGGGGCTGTTGAGCTGCTGATCGCTGAGCCCCTGGGCCGTTTCTCGGCCCCCCTCTTGATTTATTTCAGGTTGCGCAAAAGAACCACCAAGAGATTGTGGCCGTATACAGGACCCACCTGCTCAATGCAGCCCAGGTAAGACAGATGGGAACATCCAGCCCTTCTCTCCCTCTCTCTCTTTCTCTCTCTCCTTCTCTCCCTCTCTCTCTTTCTCTCTCTCCTTCTCTCCCTCTTTCCCTCTCATGTGCTCTCTCCCTCTTTTTCTTCTTTTTTCTCTCTCTCTCTCCTTCTCTCCCTCTCTCCTCCTCTCCCCCTCTCTCTCCCTCTCCCCCCCTTCTCTCTCTTGTGCTCTCTCCCTCTTTTTCTTTTTTTCTCTCTCCCACCTCTTTCTCACCTTCTCTCTTTTCTTCTCTCTTTCCCTCTCCTTCTCTCTCTCCTTCTCTTTCTCCCTCTCTCCTTTTCGGTCTCTCTCTCCTCCTCTTCCCCTCTCCTCCTCTCCCCCCTCTCTCCCTCTCTCTCTCCCTCTCCCTCGTGTGCTCTCGCCTTTTCTTCTTTTTCCCTCTCTCCCACGTCTCTCTCTCCTTCTCTCTCTCCCTCTCTCCTTTTCTCTCTCTCCCCCTCCCTCTCTCCCTCTCATGTGCTCTCTCCCTTTTTCTTCTTTTTTCTCTCCCACCTATCTCTCCTTCTCTCTCCTTTGCTTTCTCCCTCTCTCCTTCTCTCCCCTCTCCCTCTTCCTCCCTCTCTCTCCCTCTCATATGCTCTCTCTCTTTTCCTTTTTTTCTCTGTCTCTCCCACCTCTCTCTCCTTCTCTCTCTTTCGTTTTCTCTTTCCCTCTCCTTCTCTCTCCCCTCTCTCTTCCTCTGTCTCGTGTGCTCTCTCCCTCTTTTTCTTCTTTTCTCTCTCCCACCTCTTTCTCCTTCTCTCTCTCTTTCCTTCTCTTTCTCCTTCTCTCTCTCTCTCTCTCTCTCTCTCTCTCTCTCTCTCTCTCTCTCTTTCTCTCTCTCTTCTCTTCTCTCTCTTCACACTAACTACTGCACCATCATGGCTTCCAATTATGATCTATCTATATTAGATTTATTTCTGGCATTTGCTTTGAAGGGAAATTCTTGTGGTGCCACTTATATTATTGGGGGGATATTCTTCTCCAATGCAGGGGTACATGGATGAGGAGGTCCACGCCATGCTGTTGCGGATCCTGAGGACAGACTGAAGTCTGGAAAACTCTGTGTGAGAACCTTATTTCTATAAGGCACATCTATGATCACCATTATTCACAATTTCATCTGATCCCTACATCCCCCCCCCCTCTCATGATAAACAAGATTTCGGTCACTGCCAGCAGTTTTTTTAAGGGTCTCCCACACGTCTGTTTTTTCTCAAGTGGCAGGCAGTTCCAGGGCCAGCTTTGCAAGGTCAGTCAGAGAACCATTTAGCAATAGCACTTAGACTTATATACCACTTCATAGTGCTTTACAGCCCTCTCTAAGCGATTTACAGAGTCAGCGTTTTGCCCCCAACAACTTGGCTCCTCATTTTATTGACCTCGGGAGGATGGAAGGCTGAGTCAACCTTGAGCTGGTCAGGATCGAACTGCTGGCAGTGGGCAGAATTAGCCTGCAATACTGCATTCGGACCACTGTGTCACCACTGCTCATTTAAGAACTGATTGGGATACAAAGGATGTCCAGGCTGTGGGAGAAATTCTCACGCCTTATACTAGCCAACAGCATTTGAAGCGAATTAACAAAGCCACTTCTGCATTAAGTGCCCGGCTATTCAAAAAAGTGGAGAGACAGAAAGAAGGCCATAGAGGTAGTCCTTGACTTATGACTGTAACTGAGCCCACAACTTTGGTTGTAAGTTGTGATGCTCATAAAGCGGATCACTACGTATGATCATTTTTTGAGTTTATTAAGTGAACTCCATGGTCGTTAAGCAACTCCAATGTTCACTGTGGGATAGGTTTTACTGGAAACTAGAAATAAATGCCGGTTTCCAGCAAAAATATCACAAATCATGGTTATGTGACTCCAAGGTGCTGCAAACAGCCATAAATGCAGGCCAGTTTTGGTCACCATAATACAAAAAAGATGTTGAGACCTTGGAAAGAGTGCAGAGAAGAGCAACTAAGACGATTAAAGGATTGGAGGCTAAAACATATGAAGAACGGTTGCATGAATTGGGTATGGCCAGTCTAGAGAAAAAAAAAGGACTGGGGGGGGGGGACTTGATAGCAGGATTCTAGTATTTGAGGCGGTGCCACAAAGAAGAAGGGGTCAATTTATTTTCCAAAGCACCAGAAGGCAAGACAAGGAACAATGGATGAAAAGTAATCAAGGAGAGAAGCAATCTAGAACTAAGGAGAAACTTCCTAACAGTGATGACAATTAACCAGTGGAACTCCTTGCCTCCAGAAGTTGTGGGTGCTCCATCACTGGAGGTTTTCAAGAGGAGACTGGATAGCCATTTGTCTGGAAGGGTCTAGGGTCTCCTGCCTGAGCAGGGGGTTGTACTAGAAGACCTCCAAGGTCCCTTCCATTCTGTTAAGTCAGTTGCTAAGTGCCAAAATGTAGTCACATGATCACAAGGGATCCTTGATGTTAGAACTTCAAAACCAGGTCATAAGTCCAATTTTGGGGTGTCCGCTGTAACTCTGAACCATCGCTAAGCAATTGGTTATAAATCAAGGACTACCTCCACAGCATAAGCTGAGAGTATCCTCAGAGTTTATAAAAGATTAATCCTGAAGACGCTCAGAGTCTCCACAGCAGGATCGATTAAGCGTCATATTAGGACATTTGAAAAGTGGAATGTCAGAGCGTGCACAGTCTTATTGCGCTGAGATAACCCAGGAGTGAACACAGTCAAGAGTTGTCTATATTAAATGGTGGTTTATATTACACTATCTACAATATCATACACCAGGAACAACATACATACATGTGTTAATATAGCAGGATCCAACACACAACAGTTACAGCAGGAAACGGAAGAGAGAGAACACATCAGCAGAGCTTTCCTTTTATACAAAGGCTCTTAAAGGCACACAGACCCTGCTGAGTCATTCCCATCATTACATCATACATCTCACATTGCATAAGCTGGCTAGCTGTTCAATTAGTACCTTGACGTGGAATTTCCCAGGTTGCTTCCAAAGGCGTTTGGGAATGAGAGGGGATTGCAATCCCTTTTTTCATTCCAGGTTTACTTTCACAGCCCACCGTTCATGGCACTAAAACCACGTTTCCATCCTCTTTCCTGCAGGCGAGAAAACCATTTCCCAATTCACCAGGAGCCAGCTCCGATTTGGGGTATCGCCCGTTGCGCAAGACCATTGCAGGAAGGGTGCAACTTTGCGACACGTGCAAGGCGTGTCCCGCCTTTTGCCAACCGCTGGAATTACAAAATGGACCACCATTTGCATGGTGTCTGAATGTCTGCCTCGCCCTTTAGATGGAGAGCTGGGTTGGGGAAGGGAGGGGGGCAGAAGGAAAAGCTTCTGCCGTAAGATTTTGGGGTATAAGCAGTTCTTGCAAGGGAATCAGGAAAGACTTGCTCTTCAATTGACGGATGCCAGCAGTAACCACAAAGCAGAGCTGGAGTCATCAAATATTTCTCATCCCGTAGTTATTAAATGTGCAAATTACCCTGTAACTTACACCAGCAATTGGGCAATGAGATTTAGATGGGCTGTTGCAATTCGTGCAACTAAAAGTATGTTTCAGAACAGCTGGAATGGTCTAGATCAGTGTGTTTCTCAACCGTGGCTCTTGAAAATCTGTGGACTTCAACTCCCAGAATTCCCCAGCCAGCAAAGCTGGCTGGGGAATTCTGGGAATTGAAGTCCACACATCTTCAAGGGTTGAGAAATCCTGTCCTAGATTTTGCACTGCCATTCTTTAGGGATATTCCTTGCTCCCCCCAAATATCTTCAGTGCTAAGAAAATATAAATATTGGGGGGTACCCAAAGGTCATCTAGTCTGATTTTTTTTTTTTTACCAAAGATTGTTAAACCTTTGTTGAGTTATTAGGATATGGGATTTTTTTTTTTTTTTAAAAAAAGACCAAACAAACAAGAAAATCTTACAAATAAATTATGGGCGTCGTCTTCTATGAGTCTTGTGTATTCCGTTTTAGGGTTGCAGATGGCCCAAAATTCACCGTAAACTGGAGAAAGGGTGTGATCCATATTTTGGATCTGGGATCAGTTCTCTAGGCTCTTGGAGTTCAACTGGATAATCACTTAAATATGAGCCAAGAGGGTGCAGCTGCCGTCAAAAACGTTAATGCAACCCTGGGCTGCATTAACAGAGGGACAGAATCAAGATCAGATGAAGTTTTAATACCGCTTTATAAGACCACACTTGGAATAGTGCACCCAATTTTGGTCACCACATATAAAAAAGATGTTGAGATTCTTGAACGAGTACAGAAGAGAGCAACAAAGATGATTAGGGAGCTGGAGGCTGAAACATTTGAAAAACAGGAATGGCAGGAATTGAGCATGTCTATATGTGATGGAAATTCTTGTTGAAATTAGGTTATTAAGTGAGGACTAAAAACAGTAACTGTGAGAAGGACCTTGGAGTCCGAGTGGACGATCGCTTAAACATGAGCCAGCCGTGTGCGGCGGCAGCCCAAAAAGCCAATACAATCCTCGGTTGTATAAACAGAGGCATCAGATGAACTATTAGTACCACTTTATAAACCCTTAGTAAGGCCACACCTTGAATCCTGCATCCAGTTTCAGTCACCACATTACAAAAAAGATGTTGAGACAGTGGAACAGCTGGCCTTCAGAAATCGTAGGTGCTCCATCACTGGAAGTTTTTAAGAAGAGACTGGACAGTCACTTGTCTGAGATGGTATAGGTTTTCCTGCTTGAGCAGGGGGCTGGACTAGAAGACCTCCAAGGTCCCTTCTAGATTCTATTCTATTCTATTCTATTCTATTCTATTCTATTCTATTCTATTCCATGCCATTCCACTCCATTCTTCTATTCTATTCTATTCTATTCTATTCTATTCTATTCTATTCTATTCTATTCTATTCTATTCTATTCCATTTTATTCCTTTTCTCTATTCTATTCTATTCTATTCTATTCTATTCTATTCTATTCTATTCTATTCTATTCTATTCTATTCTTTCTATTCCATTCCATTCCATTCCATTCCATTCTATTCTATTCTATTCTATTCTATTCTATTCTATTCTATTCTATTCTATTCTATTCCATTATTCAATTCAATTCAATTCAATTCTATTCTAATTTCTATTCCAATTTCTATTCTATTCTATTCTATTCTATTCTATTCTATTCCGTGCCATTCCATTCCATTCCATTCCATTCCATTCTATTCTATTCTATTCTATTCTATTCTATTCTATTCTATTCTATTCTATTCTATTCTATTCTATTCTACTACTACTACTACTACTACTACTACTACTACTACTACTATTATTATTATTATTATTATTATTATTATTATTATTATTATTATTATTATTATTATTCTACTTTGGGAAAAGTGCAAAGAAGAGCAACCGAGATGATTAAAGGCCTGGAGAGTAAAACATATGAAGAGCGGTTGCTGGAATTGGGTAGGTCTAGTTTAATGAAGAGAAGGACTAGGAGTGA
This sequence comes from Protobothrops mucrosquamatus, assembly GCF_001527695.2. Taxonomy (NCBI): domain Eukaryota; kingdom Metazoa; phylum Chordata; class Lepidosauria; order Squamata; family Viperidae; genus Protobothrops; species Protobothrops mucrosquamatus. The sequence goes on from NW_015388823.1 coordinate 70,940, forward strand.
CATGATAGCAGTGTTCTAGTATCTTAGGGGCTGCCCCAAAGAAGAAGAGGGTGTCAACCTATTCTCCAAAGCACCAGAAGGCAGGACGAGAAGCAACGGATGGAAACTAATCAAGGAAAGAAGCAACCTGGAACTAACCTTCCTGACAGTGAGAACAATCTCCAGATCCACCGATTTCCAACCCGTTGCCTCCTTTCTGAAGATTGTTTGCCCTGAACAAAGCAATAAAGAATTGGGGTGTTGAGCCTTTGCCAAGGCTAGGGAGAATGTGGGGTGGTAATTAATGGTTGCACTGGGACTGGGGAGGTTCACCCCGACCTTCAGCCAAAAGTATCCATGGGATGACTTTGGTCCAGTCACTTTTTTGTTATCCAGTCGACCCCCAGACTTGTTCTGAGGATGAACAGAAGGGAAATCCCATCTTAAGTCAACATGAGGACCTGAAGAAAGCAGAACATAAAGGTAACATGGTAGTCCTTGACTTACGGGGGCCAGGATTTCCATTACTAAGTGAGGTGGTTGTTAAGTGGATCAGAGTGGATCAGAGGAATGCTGTGGATGTAATTTACTTGGACTTCAGTAAGGCATTTGATAAAGTAGATCACAACCTACTGCTTGACAAGATAAAAAAATGTGGAATAGACAGCATCACCACCAGATGGATTTGTAGCTGGCTGACCGGCCGTACTCAGCTTGTGGTCCTCAATGGCACCACATCCACATGGAGAGAAGTAAGCAGTGGGGCCCAGGGCTCTGTTCTGGGCCCAGTGCTCTTCAACATCTTCATCAACGATTTGGACGAGGGGATAGATGGGGAACTCATCAAATTTGCGGACAACACCAAGCTGGCAGGAATAGCCAACACTCCAGAAGATAGGCTTAGGATACAGGAGGATCTGGACAGACTGGAACACTGGGCACTATCTAACAAAATGAAATTCAGTGGTGAAAAAAGTAAGGTTCTACATTTAGGCAAGAAAAACCAAATGCACAGGTATAGTATAGGGGGTACCTTGCTCAATAGTAGCAACTGTGAGAGGGATCTCGGAGTCCTAGTGGACAATCACTTAGATATAAGCTAGCCGTGTGCTGCAGCTGCCAAAAAAGCCAACACAGTGCTCAAGGAGAGAAGCAACCTAGAACTAAGGAGAAACTTCCTGACAGTGAGAACAATTAACCAGTGGAACAACCTGCCTCCAGAAGCGGTGAATGCTCCAACACTGGAGGCTTTTAAGAAGAGACTGGACAACCACTTGTCTGGAATGGCATAGGGCAGTGATGGCGAACCTTTTAGAGACCGAGTGCCCAAATTGCAACCCCAAACCCACTTATGTATCGCCAGGTGCCAGGTGGGCGTGGCCCGCTGGGTGGGTGTGGCCTGCTGGGTGTGGCTACGGTAGTCATGGTAGATGGGTAGGCGTGGCTAGGGTGGGCGTGGCCAGCTCAATGTTGCTCCTGGGGAGGGATGCCTGTGGGGGCTGGGAAGGGTTGGGGGAGATCCAGGGCATCACTGGTGGGTGGGGCGGTGGGCAGGAAGCTCGTCCTGCGGGGTGAGGCGAGGCAAGGTGAGGCAGGGCGGGGGTGCCATTGTCGCAGGGCAAGGCGAGGCAGGGGCCAGGGCGGCTGCTGCCTGATGTGATAGGTCCCCGCAGACAGAAGCCAGCGAGCGCATGGGTGCTGGGATGCATCCGGCCACGTGGGACCTCAGTGAGTTAGCAGGCGGCTGGTTGAAGAGGACGGTTGCATCTCCGGGGCATGGCGCGCATGCCCACAGAGAGGGCTCCGAGTGCCGCCTCTGGCACGTGTGCCATAGGTTCGCCACTACTGGCATAGGGTCTGCTGCTTGAGCAAGGGGTTGGACTAGAAGACCTCCAAGGTCCCTTCCAGCTCTGTTATTCTTTGGCATATTTGAATTCCCCATTGAACCCCCAGCTTTAGGATCCCCAGGTGGTCTCCCATCCCATTCAAGCCTTTTATCACCAAAGCACTGGAGGGCAGGACACGAAGTAATGGGTGGAAGGTTTTAAAAGAGAGATCCAACTGGGAACTAATGAGAAATTTTCTGATAGTAAGAACAATTAATCAGTGGAACGACTTGCCTTCAGGAGTTGTGGGTGCTCCATCGCTGGAGGTTTTCAAGAAGAGACTGGACAGCCATTGGACTGGAATGGTATCGGGTCTCCTGCCTGAGCAGGGGGTTGGACTAGATGACCTCTGAGTTCCATTCCAGCCCTAGGATTCTATTTGCAACTTGCAGAGCTGGTTCTGCATCTGCAAAATTGTCTTCTGCCACCCTAGACTGTGTTTTCTATTCCTGGGGGGTGGGGGGGGGAAGGTTGTTGTGTTCTTTGTATTCCCCCCCCTTAATCCCCTATGCATATCCTGATCACCCATTAAGGGTGATTGCCCTTCACCATTGATCGCCCATTAAGGGTGATTGCCCTTCTCCATCTGCATACAGTTTCATGCCCGTTGCTGGTTGGCTAACTAGCAACAGGGTCTTGCCAGCCAATGGAATTGTGTGATTACAAGCCAGGGGAATCCCATAAAAGAGGGCTCCCCTGGCCCAGAGAGCCAGTCCGGATTTACCTTATGCCTTGCCAATAAACCAAGAGCTGACTGTCACTCGACTCGTGTCTTACTGCCTGCGCGATCTAACAAAGGTGAAGGCGTCAAGCCAGGCAGAAAGAAATCTCTGGATGTAGAAAATAAAGCACAGCATGCATTTTTGGCAAGGGCTTTCTGGATTTTTGCAAGGAGGAGAACAAACCTGAGGGTAAAAAAAAATCTAGAAACGGATGCAAAATAATCCTCCCCAGATCCCTGAGGCAACAACTGCCATCGATGTGCTTTGTGCAACGAAAATGAATTGTTTCGCACACATGTCCGTGCTTGCTGCTATTTTTTGACTGTTCCTTCATCTGTTTCCTTCTGCGGCTTCTGTATCTCCGCCCAAAGAGGCAGAGGAAGGAGAAAGGGGGGAGGCTGTCCTCTTGAACAGCCCCCCCCAAAGATCCACATAGCTCCCCCTCCATGTCCAAAAAAGTTCTCTGAGTCTAGTTCTCAAGCCTCCATCGTTTTCAGTGCATTGTGCTTGTTTTTCGTGGACATCTTTTTCTTTTATTTCACTTTAGTGAAATAAAGGTGAAGAGAAGGGAAGGGAAGGGAAGGGAAGGGAAGAGAAGAGAAGAGAAGAGAAGAGGAGAGAGAAGAGAAGGGAAGAGAAGGAAGAGAAGAGAAGGGAAGAGGAGAAGAGGAGAGAGAAGGAAGAGAAGTGAAGAGAAGGGAAAGGGAGAGAGAAGAGAAGGAAGAGAAGAGAAGAGAAGAGAAGGAAGAGAAGAGGAGAAGAGAGAGAAGAGAAGAGAAGAGAAGAGAAGGAAGAGAAGAGAAGAGAAGAGAAGAGAAGGGAAGAGGAGAAGAGGAGAGAGAAGGAAGAGAAGGGAAGGGAAGGGAAGAGAAGGGAAAGGGAGAGAGAAGAGAAGAGAAGAGAAGAGAAGGGAAAGGGAGAGAGAAGAGAAGGAAGAGAAGAGAAGAGAAGAGAAGAGAAGAGAAGGGAAGGGAAGGGAAAGGGAGAGAGAAGAGAAGAGAAGAGAAGAGAAGGGAAGGGAAAGGGAGAGAGAAGAGAAGGAAGAGAAGAGAAGAGAAGAGAAGGAAGAGAAGAGAAGAGAAGAGAAGAGAAGGAATAGAAGAGAAGAGAAGAGAAGGGAAGGGAAGGGAAAGGGAGAGAGAAGAGAAGAGAAGGGAAGAGAAGGGAAAGGGAGAGAGAAGAGAAGGAAGAGAAGAGAAGGAAGAGAAGAGGAGAAGAGAGAGAAGAGAAGGAAGGGAAGACAAGAGAAGGAAGAGAAGGGAAGGGAAGGGAAGGGAAGGGAAGAGAAATAAGAAAAGTCTTCTTTTGGTTTCAAGGAGATGCTCTCCACTGGGGTCTAAGACAACTTGCCAGGGCCAACTCGCCACAGGACAAGCGTTACACTAAAATTGAAGACACAGTGGAATAGAATAATTAAAGGATGTCGAAGGAGGTACAAAATTAAATGTGAATGACAAAAATTAAAATAATTCCTTAATTATTTTAAATAATCACATTGAATTGTTGAATTGTTCCACAACGAGTTGTCCCATGATGAGTTGGCCATGTCAAGTTGTCCCGTGGCGAGATATCCCTGGTGAGTTGGCCACCATGAATTGGCCGTGGTGAGTCGACCGTGGCAAGTTGGGCTGCAGCGAATTGGCCCATTCCACTCCTTTACTCCTTGAGTAGGGGGAAATTTTCTGGAGAGCCACCACCATGTCACTGACACGGTGCCCAAAGTGAGGCTGTGTTTAGGCCTGTGCAGCTACGTTGAGGAAGGGGTTGGATGGGTGTCCCATCTTTGACTCCCTTTCCTCTCGCCAAGTGTTTCCAGCCAACCGGAAACTATCAACCTGTCTGTAAAGGTCTGTGAGAAGGACCGTGGAGACAGGAAGGAGAGTCTCAGATGAAGCTCTGGTCAGATAAGAGACATCTGAGTGAGGGATCCTGGTGTTCTCTGAGCTTGGCAGTTTTCTTGCAGACCTTTCATGACTCAACTAGGGAGCATCATCAATGCTAGAAGGGAAGGAGGGGTATGGAGAGGAGGAGGAGGAGGAGGAGGAGGGAAGGAAGGAAACAAAAGGAAGGAGAGAAAGAAAAGGGAGGGAGGGAAGAAAGGAACAGAAGGAATCAATCAATCAATCAATCAATCAATCAATCAGAATAGAGCTGAAAGGGACCTTGGAGGTCTTCTAGTCCAACCCTCTGCTCAAGCAGGAGACCCTATACCATTCCAGACACATGGCTGTCCAGTCTCTTCTTAAAAACCTCCAGTGATGAAGCACCCAGAACTTCTGGAGGCAAATCGTTCCGCTGGTTAATTGTTCTCACTCTTAGGAAGATTTTCCTTAATTCCAGGTTGCTTCTCTCTTTGATTAGTTTCCACCCATGGTTCCTTGTCCTGCCTTCTGCTGCTTTGGAAAATAGGTTGACCTCCTCTTCTCTGCGACAGCCTCTCCAATACTGGAAGACTGCTATCCCGTCACACCGTTCCTTCTTTTCTCTAGACGAGCTAAACCCAATTCCTGCCACCGTTCTTCGTATCTTTTAGTCTCCAGGGCTTTAATCTTTGCACTGATTCCAAAGTCTCAACATCTTTTTTGTAATGTGGTGATCAGGAAGGAAGGAAGGAAGGAAGGAAGGAGGAAGGAAGGAGGAAGGAAGGAAGGAAGGAAGGAAGGAAGGAAAGAAGGAAGGAAGGAAGGAAGGAGGAAGAAAGGAAGGAAGGAAGGAAGGAAGGAAAGAAGGAAAGAAGGAAAGAAGGAAGGAAGGAAGGAAGGAAGGAAGGTTCCCCCCTTGCAGATTCCTTCCTGGAGACCAAATCAACCTTTGCTAAGGCAGAGAAGGCCTCCCTCCGACTCTCCTGGGGGGTTCATGCCTGGGGGAGAATCTCTGAGCATCTCAGACAGGCTGAAGGTCTCTGATGGGAAGCGAGTACAAAAGGCGAAGGGACCCCCCCACACACACCCTCTTAGCAAGACAGGGGGCTGCCTTCCTAATACCTCCTTCCTCTTTCCTTCCTTCCTTCCAACCTCTCAGTGCCTCCCTTCCTATTGCTTCCTCCTCTGTCAGGTGACAGTCACCTGACCAAAATTCAGACACTTGGCAACTGTCTCACATTTATGACGGTCGCAGTGCCCCGCGGTCACGTGACCCCCTTTTGCGAGCTTCCGACGAGCAAACTCAACAGGGAAGCCGGATTCACTTAACAACCGGGTGATTGACTTTGCAACTGCAGCGATTCACTGAACAATGGTGGCAAGGAAGGTCGTAAAATGGAACAAAACTTATTTATCAACTGTCCCACTTAGCAACGGAAATGTTGGGCTCAATTGTGGTCGTACGTTGAGGACTACCTGCATTTCCGTGCAAAACCTTGGCCAAATCTCTTTTTTTTAAGGAGACCCCACTGCCAAATCCTGTTTGAATAGCCTACCAGATTGAAGCTGGATGACTGCAGCTCGCTTTCCTTGGGGCTGCCCTTGAAGATTGCTCCCATGGATGAGACAAGCGTCCCCTGTTGGTGTGCACAAGTCACTTTTGTTGTATGACACCTATTCTTGGTTATCAGTATGTTTTGGGGTGCAAACAAGGGGAGAGATTACTACTTGTAAGTACAATGCCTTTATTTCAGAAAGCTGTCCTTTAGATGTATTTAATTTAATTATCGAGTTCCTTGGTTTTGCCAAAGGATCAGACGGCCATTGGGGTCCCATGGCTGGATCACGTTACAAAGACATCCGGAAGACCTTCAAAGTGGCCCCCATGCCAGACACAAAGAGGGAAGGGAGGTCGGGATCCTCCTGGGTGCCAGGGATCTGGGGGAGCACCTTCCCCATCGCCTCCCCCCCCATCGTAGGGGATGAAGAGGACGGTCGAAGCACAGCACCCGCCCAGGAGGGTCCTCAGGGGCATCCAGGGGGCCTCCCATGGCAGGGGCTCCGGCAGGGCCTTCCGGGAGCGCAGCTGCGGTTCGTGGGGGGGGCTTTGGACCCCCACCCAGAAGGACCTGAGTGGGAGAAGGAAGAGGGGACCCCAAAGGCTTTGGGCAGCCATGCTGGCAGCTTCGGGGCTGGGTGGGGATGGCTGGGCCTTCCCTGGCAGTTGCAGCCCCTCCGGCCCCCTCCCCTCCCTCCATTGTGACCTCAGAGCAGAGATGACGTCACTCATCTAAGCAACTGCCACTTTCCAGACAGGTTGCCAGGTGAGGCCACCTGGGCTCAGGTGCTCCGGCAGTTGGGAGAAGTGGGCACACACAGGGCCCATCAATGGGAGCCAACCTCGCCTGGAGGTCCAGATAGCCAGCTAAAAATCAGGAGACGGGCTGGTCCAGTCCTGTAATTGGCATAAGAGCCAGTCGGGTGACTGGCCCAATGCCAGGAGAGGCTGACTTCGACTCCAGCAATAGGCGCCGCGAGTTCGAGTCCTCCAGATACAGTTGACAGCCGGTGGAGTGACGTTGAGCTGCTAACCGGGACATGGTGACATCTATTCCGGCAACAGGTGAGGAGGTGAGTTCTAGTCCGGCAATAAGCACAAGAGGCAGCTGAGTGACTTTGATCCAATCGACAAGAGAACATGACAATTTCCGGAACCTTCTACAGGACAGCCATCTTCCTGACTTCGGGCCAATGACCAGGAGAAGGAGAGTATTTTTGAAATTTCATAAGGGCCAGCAACCTTCGTGACTGGGGGCCAATAAGCAGAACAAGGTAACATGGGTGAGTATTTCTGGAATCTTCTATAAGACAGCAGCTTCCTGATTTTGGGACAATAACTGGGAGAAGGTAAGTATTTCTGGAACCTTCTATAGAAGAGCAGCTGCATGATTTTGGGACAATAACCAGGAGAAGGTGAGTAATTCTCTATATGACAGCAGCTTACTAATTTTGGGAGAATAACCAAGAGAAGGTATTTGTGGATCCTTGTATAGGACAGCCAGCTTTCTGATTTTGGGAAAATAACTGGGAGAAGGTGAGTATTTCTAGAAACTTCTATAGGACAGCAACCTACTAATTTTGGGAGAATAACAAGGAGAAGGTGAGTATTTCTGGAACCTTGTATCTGACATCAGCTTCCTGATTCTGGGCCTATAAAGAGGAAATGTTGACTATCATTAGAAACCCTTTACAGGACAATAGCTGCTTGACTTTGGGACAATAACCAAGAACAGATGAGTATTTCTGGAACCTTCTACAAGACAGCAGCTTCCTGATTTTGGGAGA